>NC_038253.2:6718949-7010834 GCF_000004515.6 Glycine max | reverse complement strand
TAGTTTAGTCTTTAATATTGAGTAAAATGTTAATTAATAATATAACAATCACTTTGACAAACTAGTGATTTATTACAACTTTAAAGAGTTTAACAAGATAATTATGTGTAATTGTTTTTTTTTTTGCAAATTGCATTTTGATTATCTCATTAATTAGTTTAGCATCACCAAATAGTTAAAACGAATGAGAGATTAATAATTCAGTTTAATAAAAAAAAATTACATGTGATTGCATCAAACTCCTTAATGACATGACTAAGTTAGTAAGTTATCAACATGATTGTTACATCACTAACAAATATTGTTATTTGACAATAATGACTAAAATTATCAACAAAGTAAAGGTATAGGGATTGAAAATGCTAAAACTTTTATTTAGGGACTAAAATTAAAATTTACAAAAAGTTTAGGAACAAAAAATAAATAACCTTATATACTTTCTGAAAAAAAAAACTTTTTTTAATTGAAATATCAAATACAATATCAAAAGCAATTCATATTTTCTTTCTTATTCATAATTGGGTAATTTCAGTATGAGTACTATAAAGTTTGTATTATAATCATATCTCATATGTTATGAATATATAAAAATAAACTACATGTCAATTTTTTAAAAGTTATGTGAAATTCATTTCCAATAACATAACATTGTAGAAATAAATAAATAAATAAGCTGTAGAATAAAAATGAAGCATGCTTAATGATAAAAAGCCCATAGTTAGAACACAAGCAGTCACCTATCCAGCACGAGGCCCAACTCTTAATAAAAAAACAACTTTCAATAATACTCTTGAAGATTGGAATTTATAGTAACTCTCCATAACTAAAGGAGTCTAATTCAATTCAATTGTTTAAGTATAATGTCCGAGTATTATAAATATCTTAATATCGAGTTCAATTCCTAAAAACAATCATACATATACATATTACATCACATTGAACAGTGAACGTGAGTGAGCAAGTTTATCAAGTTTTATATCGGGTGTATTGCCAAAAATATTGACTAGTTTTTAGGAAATAGTATTTGCTACGCAAGGAACACGTAAGAAACTTTAGATTAGTTTTTGAAAGAATACATTTTAAGTGCTGTTTTAGTACGAATATATTTTATTACGAAAATTTGACGAACTTGATTGGTTGATTAATAAGTTAAAAATGCAATAATTCAGGACAGACTTTAATTAAACATTAGAAAATTACAGTCGCATTCATTAAACACTCGAAAATCTTGCGTTGGTTATAATTACTTTGGTACGACCAATTTGGCCATTTGCCTTGAGATAAATCCCAACAATAAGGAGAAAATTTCTAGCGTGGTCAAACTGTTTGATGGTTTTACAAATAGAAATAAACAAGCAATTAGACTATTAACACGATATATAATACCTTTTGTTCTTACATGTAAGAATTTTTGTAATTTTTTTTATTGAACTCCTTTTCATATTATTATTTATTACATAATTATTTTTTTAGTAACATACTCTTAATTATTTTATAACAAATTCTATAAATTAATAAGATAAATTCATTCTCTCTCTTCTAAGAATTTGAAAACATGATAATCCATATTAGTTACGCTAAATTAGTTTTTTAATTCTCTAATTTATTTTTTAGATTCAATTTGGTCATTTATTTATTTTTATTGAATTTGATTTTCTAATTTTTTTAAATTGATTCAATTTAATCCTTAAAAAAATCACATTTTATGGCAGTTGAAAATCGTTCCTAAGTAATTTTAAATCACTACAAAATACATATTTTTCAGAAACAATGAATCAGTTTAAAAATTAAAAAAATCAAATTAAACATAAATAATAATGACTAAGGTAGTATAATATAGGGTTTTATAAATGAAAAATTACACTCACTTCCCTCAAAGTCTTCTTAAATGACTCTTGCCCTTGTCTAGTTTTACGGCCCAAACACTAGAACCTGTGAGAAAACGCGATAGTATAACTGTCCGCCAAAATGACGTTATACAAAAAGACCTTTATTTTTTTAATAAAGTCACACTTGTCCCTTATTTTATTTAATAGAGTAAGACAAACACTTTTTTAAAAAATTAGAGGAAGTGTGAGTGTCATTTAGAAAGTGGTCAATAAGTGCAATTTCCCTTTTTATAAAAGAAAAGGGAAAACACTTTAATTCTGATTAGCTTGCTTATCAAACCAAAAGAGTAGTTGGATGTGAAAAAGATTGGCATACTTAAAACATTGAACAAAAATAAATAAGTTAGGGTAAAAATAAAGAAGTACTTACTTGGGAACTAGTGAGTAATGTTGCAAATGCAAGCCCCTGCCACATAGCACATGCTGGGGGAGCGAGCAAACAAACAAATTAAAGCAATAAATGGAAGGGGGAAGAGAGTGTGACAAATAAATTGTAAGTTAGCGAAGGAATGGCAGTAATGATAATGCGGTGGGAAACATAGGTTGAAAATGGAAAGAAATAGGGTGAGGTAGGGGTCATCATCAACCTGACCCCGTTTGTCTCCTCACAAGTATATCTTCGCACGTTAGGAACCTAGATGCTAATGTTACTCCGTGTATTTGAAAATAACGGGGTTGCAAGAGCAACAAGAACCACCCCTCTCTCTCTCTCTTTTTGCATTTCCACTTCTTTCACTTCACCATCCAAGTTCCAACATTAACTCCTTCTATGTTCTAACTCTCTCTCACCATCCATATTCCTCAACTTCAAATCCTCTCTCTCTCTTCTAGACCATTTTCTCTCTCACCAAAACTCATCTAAGTTGAGCTTTTCCTGCTTCCTTAATTTGTTTTGTTTAATCCTATTGTGATTTCATTGGTTCCCTTCTTCGCTAAGGAACAAGTGTGTCTATAATATAATACATAATCACATAGATGAGGTGGTTTGGAGTTGGTTTATTTTTATATGTTCTCCTTTTTTCTAACTTCATAAATGGTGATAATGATTCAAAATGTAGGTAGCTTAGGGAAATAAAAGTTTGTCCAAACTGGGTATTCTGCACTATTTTAAAAAAACAAAAACTTTAGTCATTTTTTTTTTTTGGGTTAGGATTAGAGGAAAAAGCATGAAGAACTTGTACTGGTTCAAAGAGATTTCTAACAACGTGAGATCAGGGAGAAGGCTTTCACTAGGGGAATACAAGAGAGCAGTATCATGGTCAAAGTATTTGATCTCTTCTGGGGCAGCCATAAAGGGAGAAGGAGAAGAAGAATGGAGTGCTGATCTGTCTCAGTTGTTCATAGGGTCAAAATTTGCCTCTGGAAGGCATAGCAGGATCTACAGAGGCATCTACAAGCACATGGATGTTGCAATTAAGCTGGTGAGTCAACCTGAGGAGGATGAGGAATTGGCTGTTTTGCTTGAGAAGCAATTCACTTCTGAGGTTGCTTTGCTCTTTCGATTGCGCCATCCAAATATCATCACTGTAAGTTCTGTTTCTTCAACCATTTATCTCTATTCCTGCATGGAACATACTAACTTTGATTTTCACCTTTAACTGTTATCACTATCAAAGATTAAAAGAATAGCATTTGCCCCCCACACCCACCTTTTCAACTTTTGTATGGTTCAAAGGTGTAAGTTTAGAGAGATACAGTTATAGAAAATATAGAACCGCGTCTATCCGTCTACAAATAACGACTTCTATGATATGGTGGTACTCCTTCTCTTTCCCTCTAATCGAAAAATGACACGTCATTAACATTCTCTAAGGTTGTTAGTGTTTCTTTTTTTGTTGTCGCTGTTGAAGTGCTAGTTTTTAATTGGAGGGAAATAAAAACAGGTGATTTGCATACAAAGGGGTGTGTGTATTCATCTGAAGTCTGAAGCTGTAATATGAAATTTGTATCAGCAAAAAAACAGCTGTAGTATGAAATTTCTTGGATGAAGTGTTCAAAACGAATAAATTATTATTAACATGATGGATTTACACATTTACTACATGTGCTAAGAAAAAAGTGTTTTTTTTTTTTCTGTGATGCATTGGGGCTTATTACATGAGTGCTAGCACTTGGTTCTAAGATTAGAGTTGCATTATTATTTTTTTATATACAAAACAAGGCTTTTTATGTGTAAAATATGCAACTGTTTAATAATATAGAAATTGAACAATTTCCCCCAGATATTGGCATAATATTTATTGGTGGTGCAGTTTGTTGCAGCTTGCAAGAAACCTCCTGTCTTCTGTATAATTACTGAATATTTATCTGGGGGTTCCTTAAGAAAATACTTGGTTCAGGAAGGACCACATTCAGTTCCTCTCAGAGTTGTTCTGAAATTAGCCTTAGACATAGCACGGGGAATGCAATATCTTCATTCTCAGGGTATACTTCACAGAGATCTCAAATCAGAAAACCTGCTGTTGGGGGAAGATTTGTGTGTAAAAGTAGCAGATTTTGGGATCTCATGCTTGGAATCCCAGACAGGCAGTGCAAAAGGATTCACTGGAACATACCGTTGGATGGCTCCTGAAATGATCAAAGAAAAGCGTCACACCAAGAAAGTAGATGTCTATAGTTTCGCCATAGTTCTGTGGGAACTATTAACAGGATTGACGCCATTTGACAACATGACACCAGAGCAAGCAGCATATGCTGTGACTCACAAGGTATTACATTAATTGTCCCCGGCCATCAGACTTTAATTCTTGTGTATTATTAATATAAAATTACACTATCAATTAATCAGAAATCATCATCAACTATATGACCAATGATAGATCCAAAAAAATTTAGTTATGAGAATGATACTCTCATAAACAATTTAGCGAGGGATAGTATTCATGTTATAAATTATTTTTTATGTATATTTTTAAATTATAAGAATAATTTATAACCATACATATACATAACATTAAAAGAAATTAAAAAACTATTGGGGGCAGACAACTGCCTCCAAAGGACATAAAATGGATCGGTCCCTTGAATATGATTTTTAAATAAATATAAAATTTAATAAATGTATTATATATAATAATTTACTATTAAACATAAGTGTAACTTATTTTATATTATAAGTGCTAATATTCTGTTTTTTCATTGTATTATTGTCTTGTTTTTATTTTAAAGATTTAATTTGAATAAGGAGTAAAAATAATTAAGGTATTAATGGCATGTTTGGATGTTGAGTTCCATTACTTACAGTAATTTGAGTAGGGACTTTTCATGACTAATATGTTCCGTACACCCTTTTGGATATGACGGGCAACTATCACTCATTGGCTATTATGATATGAATTTTACAGAGCATGTGGCTGTGTTTATCATATAGTCTTACTCATGAGAGAAAGACACCTCATCAACAATATTATATTACCCTAAGGTAGAGGCTTCTCTATTTTGCCTGACTTCCAGACGATTCTTAAGCTTTTGCCAACATTCAAAGATTCGGTATCTGCCATCAAAATTCATCACAGTCAATCATTGCTACCACCTCTAACTTTTCCCACATATGCACAGAACACCAAAATCAAGTTAGAGATTCGATAACAAAACATATATATTTGGACCAACACAAATAACATTTTCACATTCACTGTTTTTGCACATGTTACGATATCCTAGTGATATCCTTTACGTGAGGTGGCTGTATAAAATAATAAATGAAGATGGATTGTGCTGCTATTTTCCTATAGGACTTGTGAATCACAACAATTTATATGTTTTGGAAATGCTTAACACATTACACTTTTTTTGTCCGTTTCTAGTAGCTCAATTTGGTGGATTTTGTGCAGAATGAAAGGCCCCCGTTGCCATGTGACTGTCCAAAGGCTTTTAGTCACCTCATCAACAGATGTTGGTCAAGCAATCCAGATAAAAGACCACATTTTGATGAGATAGTCGCAATTTTGGAGAGCTACACTGAAGCACTTGAGCAGGATCCAGAATTTTTCTCTACTTACAAACCATGTCCTAATAATATAATTCTTAGATGCTTGTCAAAATGTAATAATATATTTGCTTCTTGCAAAGCTTAACATTCTCTTTCCAACAATGTAACATGAATTGTATTAAATCAATCCCAAGAACAAAAAATATGTTTAATTAATAAGTATAATCCTCTTCCATTTTAACCTTTTTTTTAGGAAAAGAACTTTTGCTCTGCCAGTTCTTCTATTTGTTTTCCATTTATTCCACAATGTCACCCTTTTGTTTATTTATTAATCGCAAGATGTGATTGGAACCTAAAAACTGTCTAGCAAAAAGTAAATAAAATATGTTAATATTTAATGTTAGTTAAACTATGAAAGCGGCGAGGAAATTTGTAAAGACCTGAGGGAATGGCATATTTTCATGTCTTGTATGTATATAGAGATAATTTCCTTAGGGTAATTATATTCCAACTTGATCATTCTTTCTTATGTACTATAATCAAAGCATAATAGTTATAAAAAAAGTACATTACTATTCTATAATTTCTTTGAGAAATTCTATTAGACTTATTTTATTTATATATATGTGTTATGATTGAGTTAATAATTGTCTAAAAAAATTAGATGTCATTATTTAAAATAAATAATGACATGCCAATTATTAACTCAATCAATACATTTATACAACTTATAGAAATACCTGCATTATACAGAAATTTAGAATTATTTAATGTAAAATAATTAATATTAATTATTCACTTTACACAACTTATAGAAATTAATTTTATAAAAAAAGTCTGCTCGTAATTTGTTTAAATGTCAGCAATGTAAAATATACGCTATATTAATCAATTAAAAATTAAAAATTATTATCATGTATAATAAGTTTATTCATTTTTATAATAATTATTTTAATAGTCATAATTAATATGTCCTAATTGATTAATAGTGTTACTTAAACACAAACATTTTTGCATATAAAATATGTAACCGAACGCTTTGACAACTTCCAAAAATATTGTACACTTTTACATTTTTTTTTCAGAAACCGAAAGGTATGGTAACATGGAAAACAAATAGTACATCGGAAAAAAATGTGAGAATATTTGTTAAATAAATAAAATAGTTTGTTAATTGTGTAAAGTATGACATAGTTTTCATGTTTATTTTACGTAACATTAAATTTGATGAACTAGTCTAAATCATCTCACAAAGACAGTTTGGCCGAGTGGGTTCAAATTCCACAGCTGTCATTTTGTGATTATAATCTTATTTTTTTGGTTGCTTTTTTACAGTAACAGAATACAGATTGCTTTATTTTGTGTTTTCTTAAACTTAACTCCCCTCACCAGATCAACAAGACAACAAGCAAATACATAATGCATTTATCAAATTCCACAAATTTCAATTAATCTTGGAAAAGTATTTAGAAGCTTTTACCCTTTTTTAAGTAAAATATCTTATCTAAACATCAGAATCACCAAACAGACTTGTGATTTTGCATGAATATAAATTACTTAGCTACAAAAATGAAAATTGGGGCTCTATTTTGCTAAAATCCCATTGTTAACAAAGGATCAAACTAATAAGTTCAACATTCTTTTTTTTTTTTTTTACAAACAACACTTTATGTTTTATATACTTTATTTTATAACTTAAATGGTTGTTACACCCACGTTCAATCTTATTCCATTTTGTATGAAATAGAAAGAGTGGCAGAGTAACCATCAAGAGGCTCATAAGGTTGCCCCAGCAATTATAAGGCGAGAAAATATCTTCAAAATTTCATTCAATATCATATTTGACTCTACATTTTGTTTGGAGGAAGATTTTCCAACAGCGCGTCATGATCATTGAGGGAAAAAAATCTCATGAATCCGGCAAATAATAAAAGAATGAGTGAAGAAATTTGGATGTTTGTGAAACAACACTCACATTTTCAAGGCACCGACGAACAATGGACGATATAACGCGAGAGGAGATACTATATAAAAAAGGTTGAGTGGGGACTGTGGTGATTAAATATTGATAATTAAACTTTCTTCATCTGTCACTAACACCCACAAGTGGGGCACTGTTTCTTGGACGTGTGTTTTTCTCAGAAATCTACTACAAATTAAGCATTGTCAGGAAGTGAATATTACTAATTTGCTTTATGATGATCACTGCCAAAAATGAGAGGATTTCTTGTTCTGTATGCTGACATAATTAAATATCAATGCACAATATATATATGCTTCAATTATCCTCCAGTAGTGTAAAGTTTTGAACTCAATCACTCGTGTTTGTAATATGATATGCTCATATTCACATGTATATTTCTGACTATGATTAAGCAATTACATCAATTATGACTTATGAGTATTGTCATAAATCATACTCTGCCGAGCCGATCCATGACATGTTTCGAAGTAAAGAAGAAATAGTCTTGTGTTCCCCATCTTTAAGGTACCAAAACTAAACTACAATTATCATTTGAGTTAGCGAACTGACAAGGACAAGTAGACATGAAAATTGTGCTCCATTGGGATCATTTTTAAGATATAAATCACTTAATCAGAAATTATATAAATGAATTAAGTTATTTTTGTTTTCCGTAGTATCTTTTATTAGGGAATCTTGTTAGAGAGAAAGTTAAGTTCTCAAACTCTAAATATAGATAAGGATGTTCACAAATTAATTCAAATTATTTTAAATTGTTAAATCAATCTTTTTTCTAAAGAAATTGTTAAATTCATCTAAAAAATGAAAATATATTAAACTACTTTTAATTAAAATAAATAAAAGAAACTATTTTTTCATTCATGAGAATCAAACACCATCTAAAAATATTTATAATAATTTACATGTCGTGTTCAATTAATTATATTAGATTCCCTAAAAAAACTATTTTTTTTGTGGTTGGGTCAGTTTATTTTTTCAATTTTCACGCGTGTAATTGAATTGAATCCCTAGATACCTATATAGCATGTGAGGTGTAGCCTTTTTTGATATATTGCGGTCAAACTTCTATATAGGTTTCCTTAAAATTCACTAGAAAACATTTATATATCAAGTGTATATATTTCTCATCTCATATCTATGTAGTCTCTATTCTCTGTATATATTAATTCTCTCTAAATAATTGTTTGGTAGTATTTTTATTTTCGAATGATAATTATATATATATATATATATATATATATATATATATATATATATAGAGAGAGAGAGAGAGAGAGAGAGAGAGAGAGAGAGAGTGCTATGATTTTATTAATAACATTTTTGTTTGGAAATTGCTCCTTTTCTTTTTCTGGTAAATGCGCGCTGGAAGCGCTGCTTCATCCGGTTACCAAAATTGCTATTGCATAAGTTTTCGAGGGGCACAATTGTCTTTATGCCAGATTGAAATGCGAGGTCACCACGTGGCATTGGTTTAAGGAAGAGAAAAGAAAGAAAAGAGCAACGACCACAGTTACCGGTTGCGCGCGGTTGGTTTGGGAAGAAGTGTCGTGACATTTCATTCCAACTTCGCAAAACCAAAACTGTTTTTTTTTTTTTTTCTTCAATCCTTGTTATTCCAAAAATCCAAATCCATTCTCTTCTCTTCAATTTTTTTCTTGAGTTCCAACCTCACCAAAAGAATTGGAAATTTTCCAATTCTGAGGGTATATATACCCTCACATCTCTGCTTTGTTTTGGTTCTCATTGTTAAGGTGTAGCTTCCATGTTTGAATATCAAGCCTAGGAAAGGACAAAATGGCACATATATATTCGCTTTGTATCGGTTTTCTTAGCCTTTTCTTTTTAATTTGATTTTGTTACATCCTTGGTTTTGGAATTTGTTTTTATAATTAATCTTAAGAATTATTTGAGTTATGAAATGGGAATTTGGTCATTGTTCCCAACAAGAAGGAAATGGTTGGCCTAAAACTATTGCATTAGTTTTATGCATGTGCTTTGAGCTCAAATAACCATTCTATTTCCATCAATTGAATAGTATAACACACCAACATATTGTGCCATCTCTCTAATATTGTTGATAGGATTTCCTTTCCCTTTGATTGTATTTTTATAATTAATATTGTTTTCTGTTTCATATTGGTTGTCCCAGAGATTCTGGTTCTTAGGGAATCAAATATGCCAGAGATCGTTACAAATGGAGTTAATGATGAAAGGAGAGTGAATGAAATGAAAGAGATTGGAACATTTCACGCATGAAGGAAACCTCAAGTCCAATAAAGAACCTAAGGAGTTCCTTGATTCCACAAAGAAGACAAAGTGTTGGTCCAAATTTTCCTGTTAATAGGGTGATTGGCACTTCCTCAATTGATAGGCTTCATGAAAATGTTAGTGACAAGCATGTTGGCATTAGTCATGCATATAATTATGTTATAATCATAGTAATTGCCATATCTGTAATTATAGAAATTAGCATATCTATAATTACGGGATTCAGAACCTTTTTTAGAGATTGTAATTATGCTTAAATTAGGCAAGTTGTTATCAGATTTGTATATATATTGCCTCTCCTAGAGAAGAATAATATAGCTTTGTTTTTACCCTATTTTGAGTTGGTATCAGAGCCATCCTTGGCTCTGTAAGTGCTACCATGAGTGATTCATCAGAAGACCCTTTGACACCCTCGCCTGAGAATACCCATGTCCAAACTATGAGCCTTGGATCAGAACCTGCAGCCATCCCCTACAGTGTGAAGCTTAATGGTGTAAATTATTCTCTTTGGTCTCAAGTCGTTGAGAACTTTCTTGCTGGCCTTGGTAAATATTGTTATTTAACAGGAAAAACTCCAGAACCCCTTACATGGCAGATGGAGTATGGAGAATGCTATTGTGAAAGATTGGCTCATTGGTACTATGGAACCTGATTTGATGAATCGGTATGTTCGTTTGCCCATAGCAAAGTATTTGGACTGCTTTATCTCAGACTTATTATGAAGGGGCTGACAGGTCAGTTATTTATGACTTATCTCGACGAGTAATGCAAATGAGGCAAGATGGTAGGCCTATTTCCACATATTATGCTGACTTGCGTGCAATATGGCAAGAATTAGACAATCGCAAGCCAATAACATTTTCTCAGCCTGATGTCATGCAAGCTCGACAAAAGGAAATTGATGAAGAACGTGTTTACATCTTTTTAGTTGGTCTGTACGACTTGTATGATGGTGTTCCAAGTGATATTCTTTGTACGGAACCTTTTCCCAATCCAGAGAATGCATTTGCTGTTGTCAGGAGTGAGGAGCAAAGGAGAAATACTATGCTGCATAGTCAAATGACTCCTAGCGTGGCAATGGCAACTAAAACTGCTCTAACTCAGAATCGATCCTCCTTTCCTTCTAAAAATCAAGGTGGTAGTGAGAGTGGTTTTAGTCATTCTCGTAATCCTAAACATGCTGCTGTAGATAACTGCTTCAAGCTCTCTGGATATCCAGATTGGTGGGATAATCTTAATGAACGAAAATCTCGTGTGATCGGCATAATCGAAAGGCCGGAGACAAGAGAGATGGCAAAGCCACAGTGATGATGTCACCTCCTTCCAATCTCGTCATCCATTACACTAACTTCAACATCAGTAACAACTATCCCTACTGGTTCCAACTCAGGTTTACAACAAAATACTCAATCTTCATGTAATGTTGGACTTGCTCTTATGAGTACTGATACTATCAAGGACACCGGATGGATTATTGATTTAGGTGCTACTGATCACATGACATTGATCAATCTCTCTTGCGTACTACAAGTAAAACTCACCGTACACATGTATCTAATGCTAATGGCATGTCTTCTCCAGTGACTAGTGCTGGCACAGTCATGTTGACACCTTCGTTATCATTAGAACACACTTGTTCCCTCTCTCTCTCTCTAATAATCTCTTACTTGTGCCACAAGTAAATGATCAATTAAATTGTCTAATATTAATGTATCCTCGGTTTTGTCTTCTTTAGGATCTCAGCAGCAAAGAGATTATTGGGCGTGGTACTAAGAGGAGGGGACTCTATTATGTGGATGATATCTGCTTCGGCAATGCGTTAACTAGTCAAAGCTCTACATGTGCCAAGAAACATCAAATTTGGATGTGGCATCGTGGCTTTGGTCATGGGTCTTTTGGTTATATTAAGCATTTGTTTCCATCTTTATTTTTGGATTGTAGCCTTTCGGATTTTCATTGTGATGTATATACGCTGGCTAAAAGCCATCGTGCAAACTACCCAAGTTTTAATAAGTCAACTGAGCCTTTTACTTTGATGCATTCTGATATATGGGGTCCTCCACCTGACCCTACCTTATCTGGATGTTGTTGGTTTGTGATGACTAATAGAAGTGATGTGTATGAATGCTTCTGCTCTTTTCATAAGATGATACTAACACAGTTTTCTACCGAGGTGAAAGTTCTTAGGTCTGATAATGGCCGTGAGTTTATTAGTCAAATATTACAATTTTATTTTCAAGATCATGGTATTATTCATGAGACAACATGCCCATATACACCTTAGCAAAATGGTGTGGCCGAAAGGAAAAATCAGCATATCCTTGGGATTACACGTGCGTGTCTGATTGATGCTCATATGTCATCTACATCTCAGGGAGATGCTATTCTGTATGCAGTTTACCTTATGAATCGAGTACCCAGTAGTGTTCTCAAATTTAAAACACCTTTAGAAAAACTCTCGGCTTGTATAATATACCTTCAACCTTAACCTTAACACCACGAGTTTTTGGTTGTGTTGCGTTTGTTCACCTTCATAAACATCAACGGTTCAAGCTTGATCCTTGTGCCTTAAGATGTGTGTTTGTTGGGTATCTTCCTCATAAGAAGGGTTACAAGTTCTATCATCCACCTACTAAGCAGTTTTATGTGACTATGGATGTTACTTTATCTGAAACAGAAATGTTTTTCTCATCACCCTCATCCACTTCTACTCTTCAGGGGGAGACATACTCTAAAGAGATGAATTTGATGGTTGTCCTTCCCGACGTTGTCATGACTAGTAAAAATCCTTCCAATATGGGCACAGGTTCTGCCCAAGAGTTATCTGCTCATATAGGTTCTGCACCTCAATGTGATACCACCAGCTCATTGGCACCTCAGAGTCCCACAAGATCCCCTTCTACTTCTATTGTACCCACCAATGATTCCATTGTTGCTGATGTCCCTGAGGTATGTATAGATTCTAAGGTTGATGCTAACAATTTAATTATGATCATGTTTTAGTTTGTGATGAGAACACGTATCAACTACCTCCTCGTAGCAATCGAGGAAAACCACCAAATGGCAAACATGAATCAGCCTTGGAGCATCTTGTTTTGGCCAGCATGGCAATGGTAGCAAATGCCCAAGACGTGGAAGTAGCATCTGTTGATTGCAACATTGGAGACACAAACTTATCCTTGGCTAGATATGATGAGGCCATCTTTGCATATGAGAGAGCTTTGACAGTTTACAAGACTCACAAAGGTGAGAATCATCCTTCGGTGGGATCAGTCTATGTAAGCCTCGCCGACTTGCATTGCAGGACATGGAAGGTAAGGGAATCAAAATCATATTGTGAGAGTGCACTTAAAATCTATGAGAATCCCATGCTTGGAGTCCCTCCAGAGGAGGTTGCTAGTGGTTTTATGAATGTCTCGGCCATTTATGAGTCAATGAATGAGCTAGAACAAACACTTAAGTTGCTTCACAAGGCACTAGAGATACTTAATGAAGGCTCTGGTCAGCAAAACACAATAGCAGGAATTGAAGCATAGATGGGGGTCATGTACTACGTGTTGGAGAACTACACTGAATCTTACAATGCTTTCAAGAATGCTGTGTCGAAGCTTCATGCTACCGGAGAGAAGAAATCTGCCTTCTTTGGTACTGTTCTTAATCAAATGGGACTTGCTTGTGTGCAGCTCCATGCCTTAGATGAGGCTGCAGAATTATTTGAAGAAGCGAGGGTCATTTTGGAACAAGAGAATGGACCCTGTCACCCTGAAACACTTGGAGTATATGGCAATCTTGCTGGCACGTATGATGCAATTGGAAGGTATCCATCCACTGTCCTTTTTCTTTTATTGGTTATAGTGTTATACTCTTTTCAATTTGAAAATCTTCTTTCACTATTGAGTATTTGGAACCCTTTCTAGTTACTGTGACATTATGCGAAGCAAGCTAGTATTTTGTTTTTGATATTGTATATTACTAGGTATCATAATCAAGCCGTGTAAATAATATCTATAATTTAATGTTTTAAATTGCGGTCCTAATCCCGGTTATGATTTTTGTCACAATTCTTGACATTGTTAGAAATTGCAAGCAAATGCGACTAATGTAGTCACAATTGCGGTCACTGGTGAATACAAAAACCTGGACACTGTGGTTGAAATTGTGGTCACAAACCAACTTTGAAATCATGATAATATCGATAACGAATATAATGCCTATTATTTGAGTTTGAAGTCAAATATTAGTCTGCTTGGTTTGAGATTGCATGCTTTTTCCTTGGCATTTGTATGGGAGAAATTTGTCAACTTGAACAAAAATAGATTAACAGAAGGACAGTTGAAATTCGCCTTCTGAAACCTTTGTTATCGACTTATAGTTGAACATATAAGCAGTTTGTGTCTTTCTCTATAACAAAACATTATCCTGTTCTTAAAAAATTAATTACTATGACTGTGGAGTGACATTTACTAACTTAATATGTAATCACTTATTTTCCTCATATATATGCACTTTTGTATTTTATTTCAGGTTGGATGAAGCAATTTAAATGAAATTCTTGAAAACATTGTGGTAATGAGGAAGGAAAAGCTTGGGACAGCAAATCCAGATGTTGATGAGAAGAGAAGGTTGGACGAGTTGTTAAGGGAAACAGGCAGAGTACCAAAAACAACCTTGTCGCTGAGGCCTGATCGTGCATGATGATATGGCTAGCTAGCTAGGATTGATGAAAAGCTCTTATGTTTTTACGGGAATTCTAGAAATGGAACAATGAGCATATATAGAAAAACAAGTCGTGATGGTGGTAGTTTATGTGGGTAAAATTTAATTAATTGAATGAATGAATGAAGAGTTCAATATTTTATGCTAAATTATTGCCCAAATTAAGCTATATTATTTGTGGATTCAATGTAATTATTCACCGTATTTAGATGTGCAATTGTTTTGTGTATACAACATAAATTTCTTTGTTTGATTGGTTAGAATAATTAAACTAAACGAAATCGAATCAATTTGCAGTTTGTCACTATAAATAAACATTTACCCTAGGTAATGTGGGTGAGGCTTGTAATATAACATAACTATTTAGTACGAAATGGTTAATACAAATTGTTACAAATTTAAAATTTAATATATGATTAATATAAATTATTACGAAATGATTAATGAAGACACATATGAATGTTTATAGCATGTTTCAGTGTATTTATTGAATATTTTCTCGTATCCTTATTAATTACAGTGAAGTTATTTTTTTTGATATAATTCTCTCTGATATTTACTCTTCTTGAATTCTTAAAAAAAAAATTGAATATAGTTAAAAAAGAAATTGAATTCCCCATGTTTGCTCAATCCTTTGTAATTGTAAATCAACTATCTCTGTGGTCAGAAAACAAATTAACTATACAATATCACATGTGCATGTCCTGTCACTGCACCATAATATGTGTCAGCTATTCTTATATATTTCTTACACACACTGCAGCATGCATGCCAAAAGCTAGCGGTTGAAAAAAATTTACAATGGAAGGTGTTAAGAATAGAGTCCCACGTCGGATAATTCATGAACATGATAAGTGCTTATATAGCTGGGTAGACCACCCCTTATGAACCGGTTTTTAAGGGGACCTTTCGGATGCCTTTGCTGCACTATAAAATTTAATATGGTATCAGAACCATATTCTGCTTCTGTCCGGTGGGTGCCGCCAGTGATAATTCATGAACATGATAAGTGCTTATATAGCTGGGTAGACCACCCCCTTATGAACCGGTTCCATGGGGTACATAACTACATATATATTAATTAATATCTCATGACTCTTAATTATATTCGTCACCCTCTTGTTTTCTTCTCATTATGATTGAAGGGTTGAAGAGAAAGTGGCAAAAGTTGCAGATTGAGGTGGATCAATTATGTGAGTCCCTAATGTTAAGCTTGGAGATTTCTCAAACGAAGACCAAGACCTTGTTATTCGGCTCCACAACCTCCTTGGAAGTAGGTTCTTTCTTAATTAGACCAATTCTTATATCAACAAATACTATATACACTATATTAAATACAGTACTCCATCAGTGTTTTAAAAGGGTGATTGCAATAGCGCATCAAAAGGGTACGGATGATTCATTAAAGTTCATTTGGTGAAGGTGAAAATCTCGTCCATGAAAACTCCAGTAGTGATCTAATCGACTTCTCAAGCATGTATGAACGGATTGTTGCAGAAGATGATTTTGGGTGTAACTTTTTCTTTTGCTAATACTGTGTTTGATCTATGCACTCCTTAATTAACCGAGTCTTTTCAGGGTTTTTTTTTTGCCTGTGATTGGGTTGTCTGTAAAACCTGTATCCTCTGCAAAACCTTTTGATTTTTGACAATCACTTATTTCTGCTCCATCTATTATTCTCAGACAGGTATGTAAACTCCTTTTAACTATAAATTATAAGAAAATATAAGGGAGTCTATTTTCTTGAGCAATTTGCCTAAATTGTTTTACATTTTTTTAAATTGAAATCTGATTCCCCTTTAAATAAAAAGAAAAAATTATCATATAATTTAAAACAACCACATATTTTTAGTGTTGACTATTTAATTATGTGTTACGTTGAAAGTAATAGGATCCATGTGATGAAGATTTGAATTACCTAATATATTTTTTTTAACATACTTGCTATCATTGATTAAATTTTATTTGAAACTATAAATTTATCGGTTAAATTCATTAAATTAGCTTGATTTACGATTTTTTTTATTTTTCAAACAATTTCAATTAACAATAAAATGTTTATTTAAAATAGCATGTTAGAGAATTATTTTTTATGTATAATAAAGACAATAACATTTCTCTAAAAGAAGACAATAACATTTCAAATTAGACTTGGGGCAACCTATCCAAACTCTCTACGATATCGAACTAGTGTGTTTGTCTTAGAGAATGTTTTGATTTTCTCCAAAATTAATAGCATCTCGTGTACACGTTTGCGTCTATGATTGTGTCAACTACACGTTCACGAGACATACGTACACATGAAGCATGACTGTATATTAGCCTGAATAATTTGAAGAATTGTCCTAAGGGATAACTTAAAAAGTACTGGTTCAAATTGAATATTTTGAGAAGAACTAATATTACAATAAGAATCTATGAATAACATTAATTATCATACTTTCCATAAAAAAAAAATCCTTGATTAACTACATTTTTTTGACTGGTGGTTGATGAAGTCCTGAAAATAACTTTCCATGCATAATAATATGTACACAGAAGTCATTTACAAACTGGTACCAATTTTAAGCTGAACCTTCCTGTTGGCTGAATGTGTTCGAAATCACTTCGAGTATATCTTTTCTGTTGCAAAGTTGCGCTCACGCGTGATAAGTGCAAGAGAGATTAATATTTAAGATTAAATAAATATAATTTTGGTTTCTTAAATAATGATCATATTAATTTTATTTATTTAAAAATAATATTTTTCTTTTATTTCATATAATATATCTTTGATTTTTATGGATAAAAGAATAATATTAATGTGAGATCCACGATATTTTTTTCTTTATTCTCCTATTTTCTTGCATTCTAAACTAAGGAAAGATTTTAGATAAATTTATTTCCTTTTTTTGCTAAAATATCTATAAAATTAGAAATGTTTATTTTTGTTCATGCAACTTTTTTATGTTTTTAATTTCTGTAAAATTGAATTATAATCTAACTTCAAATCAAAAAATAATATATTTCAATTTTATATTAACTAAAAACATATTAAAAGATTTACAAAATTTAAAAACATTTAAAAAAATTACTAGGAAAGATTTCTAAGATTATAAGGACTAAAAACATGTGTTAGATTAGATACAAGAATTTAAAGTGTTAAAAGTAACGTTAGATTATGGAGTTTGATATTTGATGAACAAATTGAACTCCAGATAAGCCAGAAAAGAAAAAAAAAAAGTCCTTTCCAAAAAGGGGAATGAAATGAAAGATGATTATTATGTTGGTGGTTTTTTATGGGTGAATTGGCGTGTAGCGTAGCTGAAGGTTGGAGAAGCAGAAGAGCGAATAAAAGCCCATTCTCATGAGTCTTTTGGTCCTTTGCAACGCAGCAGTAGAGTAGCCAACATGGCCACCCAATCACCGCCTCCTCCCACTCCCACCGCCACCGACCAAAACCAAGGTTTCCATTTCTTTCTCTTTTCCCTCTCCTCCTATTCTTTCCACAGTTCTTATCGTTGAAGGCTGTTTCACCAGTAATTTTTGCTTTCTTCTTTTCCGGTCTTTGTCTTTTCTCACACCATTACCAATACAAAAAGAAAGTCAAGCTCTTCCACTTTCTGCTACTACACCACTCGGCACCGTCTGGAATCATTAAAAAAATTGGAATTATAACAATTCTAAACGACGTGAAACTTGTGATCATTGTTTCTTAATTCCCACGATTTGCATGATTTTCCTGCTTACTTTTTTTTTTTAGATTAACTACCTACGTTAATCTTCATTGGGTGCCACGAAACAGATTCCATACTCCATAGTTTCTTTGATGATTTCTTCTCCTCTGTTTGATTGTCAATTCCTCTTTCTTCCATAATTGATCCCTAGCTTGTGTTAGGCAATTAATAGCCTACGAACAAGTTAAAACTTGGTTGAACCTTCACGACATGGATGATGATTGGATAGAGTTATTGCTACGTTGTTGTTGCCTTTAAGCAAAATGCTGAAATCCTATATCAGTATGGCTTGAGTACCGTATTACATGAACAAGAGCTGCTGCGTTGACACCTGATACATTATATTGTTTTGACTTTTGATCATGATAAAAATTGATTTGTTGAATCTCTTTTTTGAGGTGTAGGTTCTGAAGTCGTGCAAGCAACAACTGTAGATCAGCAAAATGCCAGAGAAGAGCCTGCTAAACAGAGTTCAACTACATCAGTCTTTGTGAACTCGCAACTGATGCGAGAAGAACAAATTCAGAATGCTGTGAAATTTCTATCACACCCAAAAGTTATAGGTTCACCTGTCATGTATAGGCGATCATTTCTAGAGAAGAAGGGCCTTACGAAGGAGGAGATTGATGAAGCTTTTCAGCGTGTGCCAGTAAGCTAGGTTTTTCTACATTATTTTATCAGTCACTCAAAATTTTCTAGACTGCTCTTTCACGGGCAACCAATTGATTATCAGTTTATCAATTTCCTGTATGCTCATCTTTTTTAATCCTTGCCTTTGGTTCAAATCACAGGATTCAGCTCCAACAGTGCAGACAGGTGGTGTAAATCAAGGTGAAGCATCTAATATTGAAGTTTCCCTTTGTACCTTTGGGTTAAGACGTTCAGTTAAACTGCATGCGAAATCTCCATTTAACTAGTTTTTCAATAATGCTGGATTGATTCTTGCTCAAGTTACACTTTGAACATGGCTTATTTTAATTCTAACAGATGGCCAATTGAAATCGTCATCAAACATTCAGCAACAAGCCCAACATCAAACTTTGCAGCCGGGTTTACCTGCTTCTACTGGTGTTAATACTTCGCCGGGAACCTTATCACGCTCCAAATTTCACTGGTCTCATACACTTATTGCAGTTGGATTACTGGCTGCTTCAGGTGCTGGAACAGCTATAATAATTAAGGTATTACCATTACCACCTACTACCATGCATGACGCCTTCTAAATTAGTACTTAATGGATTAGTGCATATTGCTGTATTATGTTCAGTTTGTTATTGACTCTTTATATCCTTTCTTGCACTTGATATATTGCTATGCACACAACTTTTATCACATTGCTGTTTGATCCACACTGAACTGGAAGCTTGCTCCGTGTTTTAGAATTCTGTTCTCCCTCGGTTAAAATCTTGGATACGTAAGGTTGTCTTAGACAATGATGATGAACAATTAAAGAAAACTGACAACAAACCGACACTGATGGAAGAAGCTGCGCAAGCTGCAAAATCAGCTGCAGCTGCAGCTGCAGATGTGGCAAAAGCAAGCCAAGAAATGCTGGCTTCAAAAGGTGAAGGTGGGTTTGTAGAACTTTAATTTGCATGCTGTAAAAAGTCTATGAATTGTTTTAACACTCCTACTCTCCTTGGTGTATTTACGAGAAATGGCTGTAGTTATTGCTGCATCTGGTTATACTTTGCAGAGAGGAGATACTTTGTGGAAGTTGTGAGCCTTTTAGATAAACAAGTACAAGAAATGAAGTCAATGACAAATGCCATAAGAAGGTTGGAAGGTAATTGAGCATTGTCATTTAATCTACTGGATTGAGATAAGAAGTTTCAAATGCTTTGAATAATTTATTCAGGGTTTGATTTATGATTTGCCAATAGCACTTGCAAATTTGTCAAAGAATGCATGTGGTTGTGAAATTGAGGAACTTGTATATTTATAGCCCCTTAAGAACCAACAAGGTGGCTCATGGTGACCAAGAGCTTTGAAAAATATTATGCACATTTTAACTATTCTAACGGGATTCCTAGCATTATGATTCCCTTGAATTTAGCTTTCATCCAATTGTTTTAGGCTTATTGATAAATTTTGATGGCTTATCATGACCAAAATTCTAGCAGATTTATGCTGGAGGTTTAAACAGCTACTCAGAATTTTTTTTAAAAAAAGTTTTTGCTGAATATTTGTTTCTGCCAAATTGTTGACAAAATATACCTTCTAATGGAGTTTCTGTCTCAGGGCAAGAAGATCTTCAAATCAGTCAAACAAGTTCGAAGGTCAGATATAAATAGACGTAGATGGGGACTGTCTCGGTATTTTTAATGAAATTTTGGCACTGCTGATCCTTATTTAAGTTGTATAAAATAAAATTTAACTTTTGTCTGCTGTAATTTTTTTAAAATATACGCAGCAACTGATTGTGAATGGAAAAGCAGACTACGACTTGCATTCAGGTTGTCATGTTGGTAATTAATTCTCAATTAATTTAGTCTTATTTTCTGAATTGTTACCTACAATTAGAATATCATGTGCAGTGAGATTTTCATCCCCACCTACATCTGTTGAACCATCAAGTGGTCTTCATCCAAAGGCATATGCGGAGGTAGTAATTATATTGCTTTTTTAATTGTTTCTTTTGCATCCCCTGCCTTGCCTTTTATGTATGGATCATATAGAAATGCTTATCAATTATTATTTTCAGTTGTGTCTTGAAGGTCACTTTTATAGTAATCAAAATATAACGTTTAGGCATTAAATACTTTGGGATTTGACTATAACCTTTCTATTGTTGCCACCAAAAGTACCCAAATCAGCACAGCTAATTGTGTGTGCATGATTAAGATTTTTAACCAGGATGATGAAACTGTGATTTAAGTCTATTGTGCAGATTTTTTGGTTGGTACTGGTTACTACATTCTTGTATGTCAGTTGCATAGTTGTGCAGTTGTGCCTAATTTACTCTATTTACTTTGCATATTAGTTGATTCAAGTATTTAAGAGTATCTGCTTCCAATGAGATTCTCCATTTTGTTTATTTTAATTAAGGTATAGTTTCAGTTGAACAATCCTTCATGCGAATTGCTTCCTTCAATTCATTATTTTCATGTATACTGAACCTTTTGGTTCTCTGATTTTATTTTTTGTTATTTCTTATTTTGTAGGATATCTTATTTTCTACAAGTTGTATCTTCTCTTTTCTGTCTCTAAATATACATCTCTAAACAACTAACCAAAATCAAATTGTACTCTCATAGTTTTTGCTAAAACAGACAATTGAAGGAACAAAAGCCCATTAGAATATTTAGATGCTTTCTGTGGGAACTCCTATCCATCATATTCAAAAATGTGAAAACAGAAACCTGATTAGGACTTGCTATTATTGTTTAGAACTTTAGATTGTAATCTAAAGCACTGCTCCTCCCTGCAACACAGAAGTTGAGAGAAGCCTCAAACTTAGTTCCCTGCTGACTATAAACTTTCTCTGCTAATTTGCCAATAACATTGTGGGCCTTTGATTATATGGGGTCTGAATACCAATTTTTCAAATGTTAATTTTAGTTATAATGCAATAAATTTACCCGTAGATTTATAGAACATGCCCTACCCTGTAGTCCAAATTATAGAAGTTATTTTTTTGCCAATGCTCATCAAGCAGCAAGCTGATACTAATGCTAAGAGGGAGAAACATGGGATTGACTGAATTAGCAGACTGGGTTGCATGTGTTAAAAGGAGGAATAAGGTTAGAATTAGAGGGAGTGTCACTGCCCTCACAGTAGAGAAGAGCATGCATGATGAGATTGGAGAGGGAATGGTTTGTTGGGGAGAGTGAAAAATAGGTACGCAAGAATTGAGGAGTTTAGGGTTGGAAATTCTCTTTGTATCACTGGACCCCATTATTATCTTCAATTTTCCTTTTCTGCTTTTTTCCTGAGTTTTTATGTATTTACAGAGGTCTACCTCTGAGTAAAGGAGCTAGTTGTCAATATATCTACCTATAATTTCCAGTTCCTATCTCAAAGACTTCCCAAGCTTAGTGCATCTGCCATGCTGAAAACCTTGAATCGATACACTTATTAGCAATGTTCTGATGAAAATCTCTCTGGTTGAATGGGCTAATTCAGTCTGAATGAGGCAATGATGGTTTTTATGACCATTTTTGCTGCCTCTATTATGCATCCACTGTTGAAAGGAAATTCCCTCAATGATTGTTTTTGTTGTGTCATGTGGATAAGGATGTAAAGATTTGAAATTTCTCATATGCAACAGTTCGTGTTCACTGCCTCAGTTTTGACAACTGCTGCTTAGTAGTAACTAATGAATAGTGTGTAGTGTCTTTATATTTGAGGGAATGGATACAGAGGGCTATTTATTTAACTTTTAAGATTTTGTTTTAATCTGGTACCAGGGTACGTTAGTTTTTCTTTTTCTTTTTTTTTTTTAAGAATTTGTTTTAAGTGTACAATTTTTTTCTGGCAGATAATGGCCATGGTCCAAAGAGGAGAGAAGTCTTCTAATATTAGGGTAAACCTTTACACTTGTTAATCTAGATAAATTTAGTTGCATGATATAAATCATACAATTTGTGCACCATCAATATAAATTATAAAAAAGTTTGATTGACTTGAAAGTAATTAGAGTTTTATATGTGAGGAGAGGTGTTACTGTCGAGAAAATTATGGTGTGCAAATAAGATTACTCTTCCAAGTACATGATAAGTAATGTTTAAATTGTGTTTATTTCTATCGAGTCCCATTTAATGTCTATCATTATAGAGGTAGACACAATTTAAACTTACAAAAACGTCAAATTACTAGGATAGATCTAAATTGATCCTTATTTTCTTTAGAAATGAAGTGTGCTGAACTAAATGATTTTTATACGTGGCCACGAAATTTGATTGAAGTTTATTTAGGCTGAGGTAGGGAAAATGATTGGAAAGAAGTGGAAAAATGAATAATTTGTATATTGTATTCATCAGGATAATTAGGCTAAATGGGAGGTTTTCATGTTTTTAATCTGAAAGATATAATATGCTTCAAGTTATGTTGTGGTTGTGGCTTCTCATTAACCCATGCGAATGAACATCGAGTGGTATCTTAGAGACACACATATATGAAACACTATCATTCCTGTCTCTGGTATTATTTCATATGAATCTGATTTTATGCTTCAACTTCCCCTGGGTATAGCCTTGGGAGGTTAGTCAGGTGCAAAGCACGTCTACCCAGATGCTTCAGTCTCAAGTAAATGGTGAAGACTTGAATACTAAGGCCCAGGATACCCCTCTAGTAAATGGGGATGACTCATTACCCTGGTGGCAGAGGAAAAATGTCAGAATCAGAGAGATTGATAATGAAAATGAGTCTAATGGAGTACCTTATGCTTCTGCATCCAATCAGCAGCCAGTCCAACGCGTATGGGTTCCTCCTCAACCTCCCCCCATAGCTATGCCGGAGGCTGCAGAAGCAATCAGACGACCAAAACCAGCGGCCCAAAAGGAACAGGTGTCTGATAATCAGTCAGTAGCTCATTCTTTAGACAGCTCTGATGACGTACATATGGCCCCAAAACTATTGGAATCCGAAGGTGCAGTAGAGGGCAGCAGTGTCAGCTCGGTTCCCACCTCTAGTGAGATACAAGAGGAGCATGAAGTCAAATATGATGAGAAATGAAGGTGAATCATGCATGATCTATCATGAAAAAACATGAAGTCGGAAATAACACTTGAAGTAGTCCCATATTTGGAATAAGCTTGTCACACAATCTGTTTCATAATCATATATAGTTGTACTTTTGAACTGGACATCAATACAATATGCAAATGCACGTATCTTTCTATGCAAGAATTTGTTTACTAAAGCAAAAGTTTTAATTACTGAACTTTTACTAAATTTTGTGAAGTGCATTTTAATATGTTTTTAATTTAGGCTAGGCTTGGTTGGACTTAAGTCTGGTTTCAATGTTTATCCATATTTAAAACAAATTTTAAGATTACCAGTTTTAAACTAACATGAATAATTCATTAAAATTATTTTTATCGATTTGAAAATTATCTTTTGGGTGCTTGGAGTTACAAAAGTACTTATTAAATTATCAGTTAGTTTCATTTTATATTTCATTTTCTGAGATTTAATTAATTTGTAGGTCTTGAACTGTTTGACAATTTTTAATTAAGTCTCTGGATCATTTTATTCAATGATTTTGAATTTGTATTTATTTTTTGAGTCTTTCTATTTAATTATAATTACAAAAAAATTAATAACCGTAACCTAATTTAAAAAAAAAATACAAATCTAATGACTTAAATGAAAAAAATATTCCAGTACCTATAAAGAAGATGGGGAAGTGTCTTGAAGATCAGTTGGAAGTTGAAACTTATGCTTCCCACGGTACAACTCATTATAATTAAGTTTAATTCCTTCTTTGATAATAAAATTCGGTAAATTTTGACCATTTGTAAGCAAGTGGTACCGTCATACAGAATTTAGTCCATTCTATGACTTATACAAAAAAAATATATAAAATAAATAAATAAGAGACCCACTGTGTTTGCAGTCAACAAATGCCAAACTAGGACCTTCAAGCATCTCGTTGATTCTTAATTAAATTTATTCCATTGTTAACATCTAACTCTAGAGTTTGACCTTTATAGTATATAAATTGTGAAGATAAGATTTTTCTGAAGTTAGCATGCCTTTAGAGCGAGTAAATAAGGGTGTATTTTAACCTACTAGTATAATTTAAAGCCGGATACATTTCTAAATTCTAAGTTTAAGATAAACTTACTTTAAAATATTTTTCTAATTTTAAATGTCCATATATACACGTAAGCCAGTCATTTCAATTTGTGTTGTTACGATATCAAAATCAGTAAATCACTGTGGGAATTATAATGCGTTTGAAAACGAAAGGTGCATGGCTCGTTTGGTTTAGAAAAAAGCAGTGCATGCAATATCCCAAATCAAGGTCAAATATTTGTATTTGAACTCGATTTGAATATATTTATTATATTATACTTGAGTTTGAATTCGAGCTCAATCTGGCGTATAATTTTGTAAATTTTATTTTATAGTATAACATTTGACTAAAATTAATTTATTTGAATTTTGAAGTTAGAATGTTTTACACGACGTTGTTGTTGTGCAGTTGCTGGTATTTATTCAATATTTATCCTGTTCTCAACAATATAATATAATAAAAAAGAGCGGTTTATTGTTTCTAAAGTAATAGTTGATATTATTATATTCTCCCCTTAACACTTAAAAAAATTATATTACTATATGAATTGAAGAGGGAAGTATAACATTAAAAAGGAAAAAAAAATAGTATATTTTTGTATACGGGAGAAGTGTGATTATAATGAACTGGTTCTCTTTAAAATGAGTAACTAATTTTAAAACAAAATAACTAATCTCAATTATTGATACTTAATTGATATTAATATATTATATACTATAGATGTGATAGAAAATCAACTATTATTACTTGTTTTTCTGCAACCATTTTGTATGATTTTAATTTTATTATATTTGTTAGTAATAAATAGGGGTGTTCATGGGTACATATCATCCACAAATTTGAATTGATTTAAATCAATCCTAACTATTTATGTTAGGTTATTTGTGTATTTGAGTTAAAACTAAATCGAATAGATTAAAATCATTCACGTATGTGTCGGATCAGAGGTTTAGATTTATAGATTCAATCAAAATCGAACAAAACCGATTAAAATCGATCAAAATTTTTAGAGTTGTTTGATTTTGCTCTAAAGACGGATGATATTGAGGCTCCAAGTGTTGGAACGGTGAGTATTGCAACTTTTTAGGTATTATTTTCAAGTACATTGTTATCTATTTTACTTGTTTTTTAATTTTTTTTGTCATATTTATAATATTAATAAATCAGATTTTATTCATTTGTTTCAGTAAACATGGCTGTAACAAATTTGGTTGCAGCAAGTCTGGTTGCATCAAACTTATTACAAAAAATTAGTTTATAAGAAATAATTGTGCTTCAGACTTTTATAACTCGTTAAAGAATATTTTATTTTAATTTGTATTAATATATTTTAGAATATTAGGTTGATGACATTTAATGAATCAATTTTATTATTTTTAAATATTTGATATTATTATATTAATTGTATTGGAAATTAGGATTATTCATAATATAAAATAATAATTTAAAAAAAAATTAAATGAATAACGTGTTGGTCCAAATCGAACCAAATTATTATTAATTGATTAGATTGGATTGGGTTAAAAAAAAATATCAAAACCAAACGGATAAAATTTCACTGTGTTACATTCTAGATTTCACAAAAACATACCTACCAATACCCTAGTAATTAAGTACACCAAAAACAAGAAAAATGCTTGTAAATTGTAATAGAATGAGTGGTTGCTGCTTTGAACCAGTCCCATGATGCGAATCACGTGTTTTTGTCAACATTCCTTACACCATTGTAGACTCGAGTGCTTAAATTATATTATCTGCACTGCATCTATTAGATTTATATTTTTTTGACAACAGTAGATTTATATTTTTAAAAAATAATAAAAACCCGTAGATATTTTTAAAATCAGTAAGTCAATAATAAGAACATATTTCGACTTTCGATTGCTCTAAGAAAACATAACATTTTACTTTTCTTTTAAAAGATTTATAATTTTAAAACAATATTTGGCACCCGATAGATTTAAGATTAATAAACTGTTTTTTTATTCATAAAAATGATAGTCCCAAAAAATTTATAATACTCACATATTTTATCTAATCAACAATCTATCTAGACTGGTCTAAGAATTAAGATAACAACTTTTTACTTTTTTTTAAAAATAATTATATTTTTAAAAATAATATGTGGCACCTAGTAGATTTAAGATTATCGACCTCTTTCGACCTTTTTACTTTTCATAAGAAAACAGAACTTTTTTAAGATTTGGCATCTAGATTTAAGATTTTATAAGTACTTATAGTAAAATTACTTGTCCTCCCTTATTTTAAAAATACGAGGAACATTAATTTTAATGCATTTAATTTTTATAAAAAAAAGTATTACCTTCATTTTAGTGTTTTATTCAAACACCTTTTTAAAATTTATTTGTATTTATTTTTTATAATAAGTATTTTCTTGAAGAGTATAATAAGTAAACTGAGTTTGAATAAGTATAATAAGTAAATTAAAATGGAATTTAAAGTAAAAAATTGTAATTTTATCTAATATGGCTTTGAATGAGAAACATTTTATAAATATAATTTCATTCTCTCGCTTTATATATTTCTTAGTTTAAAGGAACTAACCACTTATTTGAATAGTTAGGATCTATAAATATTGGAGTTTTCCATAATTTATTTGAGAAGAAAAATGGAAACGAGAGGAGTTATTTTTGAATAATCTACTAAAAACACATTTTTCCTTCAAAATGAAACAAAATAGGAGGGAAATGATCTCCCTCTTTTTGTTTTATTTTATAAATTTTCTTACAATATTTTTTTTCTTCAAGAAAACGAATAATCTATGTTAAGAAAAAAATAATAGATAAAAAGATTAAATTTTTATTTAGCATAAATACGTTTTTTTTTTCACTCTTTCTAACAAGTAGAGATAAAAAAAATTATTTATTTTCTTATTTCAATCTATTCAAATAACACATCATTTTTTTCTTCTATTTCTATTTTTTTGGTGAATCTATTTCTATATTTTCTATTTTCCCTTCTTATCTTTTTCTTTTTTATTTCACTCCTAATCCAAACAAAACAATAAATTTTAACTACTATATTTACATGGCACATATTTATTAGTTTATTAATATGATATAAAAACAGGATTTCTTTTAATGCAATTACTCATTATTTTATTCAGAATGATAAATTGGATACAACTTGAAATAAAATCAAAGGCATGCCGATTAACATAAAATCTACACATTCTTATTATGATATGATACTAACTAACTCGTCCATTACCATCCGTTTGTTTTAAGTTATTTTACATAAATGAAGAAAAATTAATAAATAAATAAGAAAATGAATAGTTTTACAAAATTAATCTTACTAAATAGATGAGAAAATAATATTAATATTAAATTAAAAATTAAAGTACCAACATTTATTAGAGATATTGATAAAAATAATAATTAATGTTACATTAAAAAATCAAAATTAATACTTATTTTGGAATATTTTTGTTTAAATACGACACATATAGCCAAGTTAATAGTATCTTTAAGGTTAGGTTAAGGAAAGAAATAAAACACATTAAATGAAATGTGCAATCATTAATAGCTTATAAATTTAAAAAATCAAAATGTTGTTTCTTATTTTTTAAAACAATAAATAATATTAAATGCTTATGAGTAAATGATGTACACAAAGAAAAAGATTTCTTTATAAAAACTGTCATGTCACTGTACACAAAAACATTGTCAGTTTAAATAATTTTTACATAGATATTCAGTATGATTTAAATCTATTATCACATTTTTTATTAATATAATATGATAACAAAATAATTTTTATTAAACATATATATAAAATTATCTTAGCATAATAATCATATAAAACTGTGAATGAATCAAGTGATGTAAGACTCTTCCAACTTAATCAAATGTTTCAAATTCAAAATCCTCAGAGAGAAAATTCAGTCACCCATAATTATTCTAAAAAGATAAAATTATTTCCAAATGAAAATCCTTGTAGTCTAACTAAAAAACATACTTTGAGAGTTTGTGCGTAATTATTTGGTAATGGGTACTCTATCTTGTATCCCCCACCATGGGAGTGAGTAAGTACATATATTGGGTGGACGACAAGTGGTTATTCCATACTGTTTGCAGACTTCTTTCTCCTAACTCTATTTCGTCCACTTTCTCTTCCTCTCCTGCTCTTTTTCTGTTCAAAATTAAATTCATAGTTACTCACCTTCTTTCCATTTCTGTTTTCCTTTACTTTCACATTTATTATAATATTAATAATCATTGAAAAAAAAAAAAAAACTGCATCTCTCTCTAAGTAAGAAGTCAGAAACCACATCCTCTGTTGTCTTCTCTTATTATAAAAAAACTAACTAAGCTCCTTGTGCGGCCACCATTCTTGTTGGAGATTTCAACTCTTTCTCCTTCAGACTTCTTGGGTTTATGTGATGATGGCTCTCAATATCTCTTCTCCTGCTGAAGTCAAGTCCATTTTTTTCGCTGATTACTTCAAGTCTAACTGCATCACTGCAAAGTTCACAGGTCCTTCTCTTCATTCTCGCTATTCTTCCTTCGTTGTGTGTTCTGGGAAAAGTCAAAAGTCCACGACTTTATAGAAAAAAAACTCTCCCCATTTGCTTGTTTTGAATTATTATTATTATTTCCTGAAATGATGCTATTTATTTTGGTTCTATCATGTTATGAGCTACTTTGTTGATGTTACGGTGTTGTGTACTATGATGTTTTGTTCTGTGGAAAGGGAGTATTTGTTGTGTTGTGTTTTGATGTCAATTACATGGAGCATACAAGGTTTGACTTTGATGGTGCTTTGATTCTCAGGTGGTTTTGCTTTTAAGAGAAAAGAGCGTGGAGCTGCATCTGGAGGGCGAGTTTGTTGCTCAGTGCTGGCACCACCACCACCGGCCTGGCCGGGACGAGCGGTTCCAGAGCAAGGCAGCAAGACTTGGGATGGACCAAAACCCATTTCAATTGTTGGGTGTACTGGTTCAATTGGAACTCAGGTATTGGTGCAAATGGAATTTCCCTTTAACATGATAATCTGTAGTGTAGTAATAATGTAATGAAATGACAATTATTCTTATTAGAAACTGTTGGCCCAAAAGCTAGATTGAATTAGGAGGATTGGTGTCACTGTCAGTGTCTTATAAGGAGTATTCGAGTTATATTCCTAACCAATGTAGGACATCTTAACGTGCCCCCGTGCCCAAGATTGAAAATTTGGATCGTGTAGTTTGCAGAACTGAACATATGTGGTTAGTCAAACTTCAAGACACCAACTTTTTAAAAGGGAAATTTAAGAACTGAATTTTATTTTCTGATAATGAGTACAAGGTGACTACACTTATGTATAGAGAGACTAATCCTAATATTTACAGGGTACTACAATCTTGCTGTCATAGTTACAGTTATGAAAGAGAAATAAATTTATGCAAATAAAAACTAAGTAATGGAATGAGAAAAGAATATTATGTGCTCCAACATAATCTGAAGCTGATGTTGGCTGGACTTGCAAGATGCTGTTTGATTGCAAACATTTGCTGGAAATAGTTTGCCTTTTTAGTGTTTTTGTACTGGTACTCTTATAAATGTTTCATATGCATATATGATTTTTTTGGGGGGTTATAGATTAATGTATGACTAGAAATTGTTGATTGTTTATCCCTTGTAGATGTAGCTTGACTTGCCTTGTCTCTTATCCTTTGATGTAGTGCACCTTTTCCCCTGTATGCTTTTGTAGACACTAGATATTGTGGCAGAGAATCCAGATAAGTTTAAAGTTGTGGCACTTGCAGCTGGTTCAAATGTTACTCTTCTTGCAGACCAGGTAACCACTTCACTCCAAACATGTAATGGAATTATGCATTATTTGTGTCTCTATCTATGACCAGATTTAAATCTTAAATTTCACAAAATCAGTTCACTTTTAATATTTATGTTTGCACAGGTAAAAAGATTTAAGCCTCAACTTGTTGCTGTTAGAAATGAGTCCCTAATTGCTGAACTTAAAGAGGCCTTGCATGACGTTGAAGAAAAACCTGAGATCATCCCTGGAGAGCAGGGAATCATTGAGGTGGACATCTGGTTTATTCATATGCATTAATTTTGTTTAGAGCCAATTTTGTTTTTCATAAGCTATAGCTTAAATATTCTCAGGTTGCTCGTCACCCAGATGCAGTCAGTGTAGTCACAGGAATAGTAGGCTGTGCAGGACTGAAGGTAAGCCTCTTTTACCTATTTTGGCCCTTCTTGGTAACCAAACTCTTTGCTGTGCCATGTAATGAGGTCTTCTGTGTGCAATATCTACATTTCTTTTAATATTAAAATTCGTAAAATATTTGGAGGGTTTTTTTTTTTGTCCGGGGGATAGAACAAATAGAAAGATATCATCAAGTCAATGAGACATCAACAATAACAGTCAAGCCTTATTCTACTAGCTGGAAAATAGTGGAGCATGCTTATTAATTTCATATTAGGCATTGATTGTTTGAAAGGAGAATGATTCATAAATGTTAAAGCATATCATACTATATATAATGAAAGTAGAATAGAAGTTTAAGAACACAGAAAAGACACTAACTAAAGATGGTATTCATTGTCACTTATCAGACAACAGATATTAGAAAGCTGAAATCCTCTTATTATTTTATTAGCCAACAGTTGCTGCGATAGAAGCAGGGAAATACATAGCTTTAGCCAACAAAGAGACATTGATTGCTGGAGGTCCTTTTGTTCTTCCTCTTGCTCAGAAGCATAATGTAAAAATACTTCCAGCTGATTCAGAACATTCTGCCATCTTTCAGGTAAGAATGGATATAATCAATTAAAAAATTTGTGTGCAACAAGATGAATAGACATGCTCATGTTATTTATTATCTATATATTCTCTGGCCTCCACATCTCTCTTATTGCGTGCAAGCAATTATTTTATCATCTGCTCCACTTGGTACTGCAAAAGCTTAAAGGATTCTTGTTGGCTTCAGTGTATCCAGGGGTTGCCAGAGGGTGCACTTAGGAGAGTTATTTTAACTGCATCTGGAGGTGCTTTCAGGTGTGTATGTAACTTCATTTGGCTGTTTTGCATGTTCAATGGCTCCATGTTTTCTTTTTCTGTTGGAAACATTTATTTTTTTGGGGAATGGAAGGAAACTGAAAGGGAATATGCAGTACTCTAAACTTTCCTATATATATCTCAATGTCTTATTGCTATTGCCTGTTGAATCAATGTTCTTTGATCAAGGAAAACCTGCCATTGTTGCTCTCTTAGTTCTGTTTCCAGGCTCTATATAATCAGTTTGACTATAAGTATCATCCCCTTGATGATTGACAGGGATTGGCCAGTTGATAAACTGAAAGATGTTAAAGTTGCTGATGCATTAAAACATCCTAACTGGAATATGGGGAAAAAGATAACTGTGGACTCTGCTACCCTTTTTAATAAGGTTTGTTTCTTTTTTTATGTCAACATATTGGACGCAAATAGCCTTTTTATAAATCTGTTTAATTATGTGGTATGAATTTCCTAGCTATAAGGTAAATTTCTTATACTTCTTCACAGGGTCTAGAAGTAATTGAAGCACATTACTTGTTTGGAGCTGACTATGATCATATTGAGATTGTCATTCATCCACAATCAATCATACATTCAATGATTGAAACACAGGTATAAACCTTATTCTATGTTATGTTTACTGCATTTTGATATCCATATATTCGGATACAAATGGATGAGGAACCATAGCCATAGCACCTACAAGTTCCAGCCCTTGGTTAAATTTGCAAATGGGTGGGGTAAACTTGTGTATAATAAAGAAAAGGGTATAGAAGAAAGAAGAAAAAGATCATTAACCATTGTTTAATCATTATCTAATACTAAATTATTTCTTGATTCCAGGATTCATCTGTTCTTGCACAGTTGGGGTGGCCTGATATGCGTTTGCCAATCCTCTATACATTATCATGGCCTGACAGGATTTATTGTTCTGAAGACACTTGGCCCTGCCTTGATCTTTGCAAGTACTATATTCTTTCCCTGCAGCTTACTAATTTCAACTCTATCAAATTCTATCTTCAGTCCATACCAAAGAAAATAGACAGATCCAGTTGATATAGAGTTTTCAAATTTTGAAGCCTTTATGTTGAATGAAAATTTTATCTAGTCCAATTTGAATTATCGATGGTTCTTATTTGAGGTGTGATTATCCAGGATTGGTTCACTTACATTTAAAACTCCAGATAATGTAAAGTATCCATCCATGAATCTTGCCTATGCTGCTGGCCGTGCTGGAGGCACAATGACAGGAGTTCTTAGTGCAGCAAATGAGAAAGCTGTAGAGATGTTTATTGATGAAAAGTAAGTTTTTAGTTTTTTTTTTTTTCTAAATTACAAATAAGAAAGCTGTAGATTGTGTCATGTCATTCTAAGTTCTAACATTTTTGAAGTGTCCTTATCCAATGGCTTTATAGATCATAGGGTACATCATACATGTGTCTTATTGTCAACGTAAATTCTCCTCTAATTGGCTATTTTGCTGCTTCCAGGATTAGCTATTTGGATATATTCAAAGTTGTGGAGCTAACATGTGAGAAGCATCAAAATGAATTGTTATCCTCTCCTTCCCTTGAGGAAATCATTCACTATGACCTGTGGGCGCGAGAATTTGCTGCTAGTTTGCAAGACTCTTCCAGCTTCACTCCTATTCTTGCATGAGGATATGATTAAACTAGGGATGTGGCTGCTGGTGCTTCCCAATTGCCTGCTTTCACCATAATTTCTTCAGGCAATTGAACAATTTAGAATGATGCATTCCCTCAGATGTTGAAAAATAAATAGTTTTTTTTTTTTTTTGTTTATGGAATGTTGGTGTTTTAACACCTTTCAATTGATCTTATAGGTTTGTCGTAATTTCATTGAAAACAATGTCTTTTTAATAGTGAATAGGAGCCTAGGAGGTTGGTTGCCTATGAATGTGTCAAAGTCAAGAAGGGGGGTGGATGTTCTCATGTTCAAAATTTACATGACGTGGTCAACTAGAAGTTTTGTATTTCGCTTTTTATAATAGGATTGAATAAGTGAGTCTTATAAAACTTAATAGAGATAGATACAAAAGTTGACCAATCATCAATCACTTTCATAAAAGGATTCCTTTTCTCTTTTTTTTTTTCTTTCTCAACAAACATTCGTTGCTGATATTATTATGAAATTGGCATATCGTATTTGGATATAGCATGCGTTACATTGAACGAAATAATGGATTTTGCAAAATTAATAACCTTCAACTATCTACTGTAATAGTAGTATTTTGAATGTTTACTCTTAATTGTAGCATTCCTCAGACTTGGAGATAGAAACGGACTTGGTGGTTGCTCTCTTGTTTAGGACCTGGTTCTCCACTTTGCCACTCGTCAGTCTTTCCTTTCGTTCTGCTCTCACCCAGTGTTGTGCCTTCATTTTGCTCGAAGAAAAACAGAGTGAGCATAATGGACTTGCGCCACAGCGCCGCGGTCGCCGATCTGTTAGTTGTCACAACGTGGCAGCCACAATCAGCTTCCCACTTTCTCGCACAAAATCAATGACCTTGAGGGTCTTGCTACAGAATGAATTAGAGTCCTTAGGAGATCACATTTTCCTCATCGCGGGATCTAGTTTTGGCTTCTTGATCCTAAATATTTTATTGTTGTTGTTAGTTTATGATGCTGATGCTCTGTTTTTTTTTTATTATCTTTTATGGAAAGATAAGAATATCTGCTTTCAGCTTTTACCACATTTGGGGGTTTTTGTTTTGATTATAGGTTTGGTGGTGGTGATGTTGGAATTTGATGAGCGTTTACAAATCGAGGAGAGGATCCGATGAAAAGAGAAAAACAAACTGTGTTTTTTTAATTATTTTTATTATGTGTAATTAATTTTAATGTATTTTTTATATTGCATGATTTCATAATGCAACGTGCTAAAATAGAACAATAAACTTATTTTATGTATTTTCAACTTTTAATAACTTCTAAAATTTTGAAACTGAAACTTAACGGGTAGATTGTTTAGAAAGTTAAGTTTCAGTTTCAAAATTTTATAAAAAATTATGTTTATTAATTAAAATATGGTTTATGAAATTATCGTAATCAATTTTGTTTATTTCTTGGTCATTCGATGATAATAAAGATTATCAATTTTATTTGTTTTAAGTATCATTTTATTAATTTTAGTTTTAGAAATACATTCTCGTCAAAGTAACATTTATGAAAATTGTGAACATTCTTCTATAAGTAATATATGCATTTAAAAAGGAATAATATTTTTACTTATTTGATCAAGTGCGTGAGTACTTCGTTTGTAGTAAAAAAGAAAAGAAAAACGTGTAAGTTTGTTTATTATTTTTCACTTATAAGTTTTCTTTTAAAACTTTCATTCTAAGAATATTAACAACATTTTAAACATTTTTTTAACTATACCATTGGTATAAATTATCTATTGACTTTGTCGATGATTAATTTCTGTAAAAATTTCATTATTTTTTTTAGTGGGATTCTCTCTTTTCTATAACTTTTTTTCATTTATAAGATTTAAATCCAAAAATTTAAAGAATAAGTTCAATATCACTTAGACCAATCATTTATTGTTAATATTTAAAACATTCAAGAAACATAGTAAGTAATTTATGTTTACAACAATAGTCATTTCAGTGACTTTGATTTACTTTAGAATGTATAATATTAAATAATAAGTATATGTATTTAAAATTTAATTAATAGGAAATAAATTAACTAATAACATAAATAAAGTAATTACTAGTTAAGATAATAAAGAGGATCAAGATAATAATGAAATTATTTTTAAAGAATAATTAGAATATATTGACATTGTAAAGATTTTTTTTTTATATTATTATCTAATTACATTTAGTAATTAGTAGTGTCATTTATGATAAGATTATTGATTTTTATAAAAATTACTTTAAAAGTTATGAATAAAATTAATTTTAATTGATTAATAATATAAAAATGTTTATACTAGTAGTACATGGAAAATACATTTTTTTAAAAAATATTTACTCTTAATATTATCTACAAATTAAGTTATAACTTATTGCTTTTTTATAAATAAAAATATTAAAAATTAACAACATATTTGTAGGCTACAATAAAGACTTCATTACCATAGGCTACCCCTGGATTGGTTAAGTGTATATGTACCCTGTGTTTATGCAAGTTATTGGGAATTAGGAATGAAATTAGGCCAGAGTAATCAACAGAAGTATATGATCTAGCTTATATCAAATGGTCAGGGTAGTTTGTCTAGAAATTTAATTAAGCTAGTACTTTTATAAAAGTCAAATAGGTTAAATGGTCAAGCTTTTAATTATTTAAAAAGTCTTTTATGTGTCTTAAACGATTTTTTAAGTATATATGAGCCATTTTTGTTAGTATAATTATTATATTAATTATTATAATGTTTTATATATATATATATATATATATATATATATATATATATATATATATATATATAAGTTGACTTACACAAAAAGTTGAACTTATAAGATAATTAAAGCGCAATTTTATATCTTATTTAAAGACATTATTGCAAAATATGCATTTATTTTAGTTATCATGATCACAAAAGTTAATTAGATTAAGCCTTAAAAATACATCTATATCATGTAAATAAGTTAAACTTGAGATTCAATAGGTATTAGGTATAGTTATATCTAATATTAAGACGAAAATTTAAAAAAGGATAATCAATCTGGAAATTGGGTGATAACTTGCATGTTTCCACCACATTCTTACTATCCCACTCAAGCAATTTTCTTGCACTAATACATTGATTTGGAAATTTACTAACGTGGGTACATATACTGTAAAATCTGGTTATCATTATCATACTGCATTGGGAGGTGAAGAGGATCTAGGTGCTGGACCAAGTACAGGTCCATTCTTGTCTCCGAACTAAGAGTGTTGCTAGGTACACCAGCATTAACACTAATCACGAAAAGATAGAAATATCTCTTACGAATTCGTAAATTAATTTTTAAAATTTATGAATCAACTTGATCTGTAAATCTTTTACGGAATAAATTGATCTGTAACTTAATTTTTAAGACTTACGGATCAACTTGATCCGTAAGGAGAGAAATTAGCAAGAACAATTTTGCTATTTTCAAAAAATGCTGAGTGCACCAGTAATAATGTTGGGTGCACCTAGTGTAAGCATCTTATCATTTTGGAGAAAAAAACTACTCTCCAGTAACTATTTATAAGTAAAATAATTATTTCTATTTTTTTATAAGATTCAATTTATAATATTTTTTATATTAGAAATATCCTAACTAATAAAAGAAAAATGAATATTAATGAATTTTTTTTTGAAAAAAACTATAAATTTAAGATAAAATTATTACTATTAATTAAATTAATTGTTTATAAATGAAAATGGATTAAATACTTAATTTTAAATATTCCACAAATAAAATACTATATTTATTTTTTAATCAATACGAAAAATTGTCTTTTTTGACAAAAAAAAAAAAAAAGTATTCAAATCTAACAACCACCATTACCCTCAAACACCAGGCCAACTTCCTAACTCCTAAGAATTGTCTACGACTGAAATTAATTGCAAATCCTTAAGCGGTTGATCAAAGTTGAATATTGATTATTCTCCTCATGACAACTCGTGTGTTGGTAATGGTATAATCTAAAGTTACTCTGGCCAATGGCTCCTTAATTGTATCCACCCAAAGCTTGGGATTACTATTAGTCCTATCTCTCGGCAGAACTTAGGGGAATCTGAATCTTGAATGGAGTGCCATTGACTTGGGGTCAAACTTCAAAGTACTTCATAAGTCCCATTACCTTGATCAACCATCCCTCCTTCAGTCATCCAATTTCTAGAAGAATTAGAATCCTTAAATATTCAGTGTGGCGGAATGATCAAATATATAGTAAAACATTACTTAAAGAAGTAATGAAATTAAAAATAGATTTAATTATATATTTTATCCTTCCATAATGATAATGTGCAATTTTTGTCTCTAATTTTTTTTTTCTCAAATTTAATCATCTAACTTTTTTAATCAATACACCCGTTAGATTGTTCGTGTTCTTATTTTCTATTTGAATAATTGAGAGTTTATAAGATATATACTTGATATAGGAAATGATTTTAAAAAGTTTCAAAGTTAGAAATTTGATGTCAAGGGTCTCAAAGAAGGTCAACATTTGGAATTTCTTAATTTTAGGTGAAATGTAATGTTATAATTAATAAGTGAATTTTGAGCAGTTTAATTCGTGAAAATTTGAGAGAGAGGGGGAGTAATTAAGGACGGAATTTAAGAACTAAAAAATAATAATAAAAGACTTTATTTGTAACAATTGAAAAAAGTTACGGAACTGAATTATTCAAACAAAAAATCATTCATTAAACAAACCACACATTAGTTAATCATAATTAATTTTTTTTTAAATTCCTTGTTAAATAATAAAAATTCATTTTAAATAGTACTATAAATTTTATTATAAAGTCAACTATTTATTACATATGACAACCTATAATTTAAAGATAGCGTAAAAAATTTATACTCTCATTAAGTTCTAATTAATCACACTCTTTGATTTTCAATGATACCTGTGAGAAAGGCAATTTTGTGCAGATTGGATGGCCAACTTGATGTGGAAAGTGGAATCAATCAACCCACGGTTTAGATTTGGAGGCCAGTGGATTTGAGCATATATCCATCCTCTTTGTAGCTGATATTTCTTTGGCCGTTTTGTCCATAGTAGTGTGTGTAGCTGTTTATTTTATCATATATATTATGACACTTTTTTTTTTCCCCTTTTCTCAAGCCTGGCATGGACCCCTTTAAAAAGAAAGTAAAATCCAACGTATATAACAATTTCATGTTCAGAAGAAGCTCAATTACATGTCACTCGATGTCAACATGAAATTGACTCCATACTCCAATAATTCCATCTGTTCACAGTTGGAATGTAATGTATACTAAATGATACATATGATATATACATCCACAAAGACTTGCTCTCACTTTCTTCTAATACTAGTATTGCAATGACTTAAACTTTGTCATATTATATACATCACCGATTACCCAAGTCTATGTGCCGTGTGAGACCCACACCACATGATGGTTTTTTCTATGAAAGCGCGGAACATACCCTGCCATTTGTCAACTTAACTGTTTCTGCGTTACCACACCATGCAAGCGCAACCTCTTCCTTATTCTTTGCTACTTTTTCCATCCAAAACACACGTACACTGCTTACTTCATAATGAATAAGTTTTTCATTTAATATTAAGACAATTAATTTAAATATTGTCAGAGGTTATATAATTTTAACTTTATTATGAAATAAAGTCACCCATACACTTATATCTCTAACTCCTCCTATAAACATATATCTGATCCCAACAAATTTTAACTAAATAATTAATCAAGGACTAATTACCAAAAGAAAACCCATCATTCACTTTAATTTGTTTTAGCTTGAAAATGGTTGCAAATTCCGAGCAAGTCCATTGGCGTTAATTAGTGAAGAAGCCAACCAGTTTGGCGGAGGCGCCACCGTTTACGGCGGTGGAGGAATACTTAGGCGCGACCTTGCTGGTCCTCTTGCCATCACTGTGACTCCGAGGCAGCAGAAAATCTCGAATCTTCCAGCGCTTGCTTACCTTCTTGCACGGTGGGGTCCACACGCAGTAGGTTCCCTCAGCCACGCCGTAAAGCTCGTTGCTGCTATCGATCTTCACCGTCTCTCGCTCCTCCTCCTCCTCGAACATCAGCGTCCTGAGAGGTAAACGACGACGGCGAGGCTCGTGCGGTGCCGTTTCGGTGGTAGCGGAAGCGTGAACGACTGCGTTTTGGTGGAAGAGAGGGTAGATAGGTCTGATCTGGCCGTTGTAGAAAATGTCGTCGGCGGAGACGGGGGAGGAGTCGGTGTGTCTGGGAACGAAGGAGAACTCGAAGTCATCGTCGACGTGAGGGAAGGACTCGGAAGAGTTGTTGTGGAAGCTGAAACTTGGAGAAGATGGTGCCTCTGTCTGCATCATTGTGCAATTCTCGTTGTTTTGTTTGGAGCCAAGAGAAAGTGAAAGTGTGTGGAGAGGTTCTGCAATGGCATATATAGACAGGGAAGTGGGAGTGGAAGCGGTCACTGCCTCAGTGCTCGATCATCACATTTTTTTCCTCTCCCACTTTTGGCTTTATTATCGTCAGCACCTTATTTTAATATCTTTAATTCTCTTTTATACCAATTTAACCTTATTAGTTCAAAAATTAAATTTTTTTTAATGCACACCCAAATCTCTATGCAATAACATCTTAAGAAAAAAAGTAAAAAAATAAGTGTTTATTTATGGTTATTCTTTAAAATAAAATAAAAACTTTTTAGTGTAAATGTGAAGAAATTTGAAAATGTAAACTTGTGTAAATCATTTGATAGAAGTCTCATACAAGACTTAATCTCTTAAGAGAAACAAATATGTTTAACCAGCATAAGATAAAAATAAAAAGATTTAACTACCTAAAAAGATAAAAGCAAGTAAAGGGCTTAACCACCTCAAAAGACAAAAACAAAAGGGTTTAATTACCTAAAAGACAGAAGAAAAAAATAGTTTAACCACCTAAAAGACAGAAATAAAAAAAACTTAATCACTTGAAAGACAAAAGTAAAATGGTTTAACCACCTAAAAAGATAGAAGTAAAAAGAGTGTCATCATGAGTGATTTCAAATGGAGAACATGATGTAATCCTAGTTATATAGTTACTAAAAAAGTTATAGTTTAAAGGAAATGAGTCATTTGGTGATTGGCAAAGAATGAATTGAATGGGTAGGTTAGAAGCAATGATATGTGACCATCCGAAAAAAATAAAAGATCAAATTGGTTATTAAACTCCTGATTATGTGATACCATGTTGAAAGGATAAAATAATTAAGATTTTATTCACATCTAATTATGAGTGTACAATATATATATAGCATAAAAATAAAAAATTCAAAATTATCTATAACTTGAATTTAAAAATGGTAACAACTTACAACTAATTACTCTATTATATCGATAGTCTAACATAACTAAGTTGATTTTACTTAAATTTAGGTTATCAAAATAAAATTATTCTAGTTGAGAAAAATCAAGTTGAGGTTTATTTTATCTAAATCAATTTTAAATTTAAATTGTCATATTTTCTCTAATTTGCTCTCTTGATATATTACTTACATAAATGTGTTTGTAAGTGCAATGCTAGTATGGTGTTTGTTACATTTTATGTTACTAAAATAATTTGCATCTGTTATTTCGCAGGTTGTTTTATTGCATTGCTAACTGAAATAACATTACTACTTGATTGTGAGGTTTCTTTATTACTCACTGAATTAATGTACATCGCTTGACCAGGACGGTGTTTTATTACTCACTGAAACGACATGCATTGTTTAACAATAGATTACTCTATTAATTACTAAAATAACGTGCGTTGCTTAAATAAGAGTTTTTTTTAAGGTTTAATTAAGTTTTTTTATATTTAAAATATAGGTCGCTTTTAAAAAATTATGTAACATTTATTTTGTCTCATATACCTGGAAAATTTTTGTATTTTATTTTAGTAGATGCCCTTAGTCATCTTCTGTCAAGTGATGATATGACAGACGAAGTGTTACATCATTACATTTAGTCATGAACACCTCATTATCACGTCACCCTCTTCAATGACGTGATAAATGATGTGTCGATGACAAGACATGATGACGTGACACTCAATCTAACACGTCATCGTTTAATGGAAGACGATTAACGATAAAAAGTGAAATTAAATTAAATTTTTTTCAAGTATTTAGTTGAAAAAAAAATTAGATAATAATCTAAAAGCTGTCTATTTTTCAGGTATGAACAATTTAATTAAGTCAATCTGAAAAACATTTTTTAGTTAATAACTGATAAGGAGACGTTTTATCAAAATAAATAATTTAATTTTAGATAAAATGACAAATGATAAATTTTATTATTTTATTGAAAATAAAAATAAAAATGGTAATTGTAAATTTAAATTATGTTTAAAGCAAATCTTATAAGTCAATAAGAAAAAATCGTTTTTCAAACACTTTTATTTGATCAAATATTTGTAAATTTGTAAAAAAAACTTAAAATTAATTAAAATAACTTGATGAACATATATGCAATTTAATTTATCCTATTTATTTTTTTAAGATAATTCCTTATTAAAAATAAGAATATACATTAAATTAATAAGATATTTTTTATTAGTAAGAATTAAAAAAATACTATTTAAAATTTACAATAACTCACCTATCAATTTATCATGCTTAATCAACTGAAATAGATTAATAAGATAGTATTCAAGGTGAAATTAAAGAGTTAGATGCATATACTTAATATATGGACAAAACTAAAAAAAGAATCCAAAGGATACTAAAGAAAGAGTAAGAGAAGACATAACATGTTACATGAGTATATTGATCATAGACCGCAAAATACCAATTGTATATGATTTAAATAAGTTTTTCATACCTAACAAATAGACCATTTTCAAATTATTACATAAAAATTCTTTTTTTTCAATCAAGTACTTAAAAAGAATTTGTTTTATTTTATTACTTAATGTGGATCATCTTCCATTAAGCGATGACGTGACAAACTGGGTGTCACGCCATCATACCTCGTCATCGACACGTCTTTGAAAGGGGGGTTGAGGTGACAATGAGATGTATGTGACTATGTGTGATGATGTGACACTCTGTCTACCACGTCATCACTTAACGAAAAATAACTAATAACACATATTAAAATGAAACACAATTTTTTTTTCAGATATCTGGATGAAAAATAAATAAATATTAGATAAATTTTTAAAAATATCCTATATTATAAGTAAGAAAAACTTGATTAAGCTTTTTTTTTATTACTTACGGAAATGACTTGCACCACTTGAGTAGGAAGTTGTTTTATTGTTCATTGAAAATAATGCGCATCGCTTGACTAGAAGGTTGTTTTATTAGTTACCGAATTGGCTTATACTGGTTGACTAGGGTCTTGCTTAATTTATTGGTTGATGAAATAACGTCCATCAGTTGATTATAAGGTTATTTTTTTTATTATAAGGTTGTTTTTTTTATTACTCACTTAAGTGACTTGCATCACTTGACTAGGAGCTTGTTGTTTCATTACTAACCGAAATGACATGCATCACTTGATTAGGATGCTACTCTTTTTAAAATAAATATAAAAAAATCAGCCAAAAAAGGATACTATTGATGTACAGTGAGGTATAAGGTATACCACCTGCAGAAATCGAAAACCAAGCCAGTGCTCCTGATAAGAGAAGGAGCAAGACTTAGCTTCCAAAATTGTGATTACAAAACGTAGGCCAATTAAAAAGCAGTAGATATTGTGTCTAATATTTACAACAGAACATAAGCACAATTCATATTATCGCCTTAAGACAAAGAGTAGGATCCATATATAGTCCACTCAAAAAATGAAGATCGAAATCTGTCCATTTTTGCCTTTCCCCACTCAAAAAGACTAGGATGCTACTTTATTAGTTACTGAAATAACATACACTACTTAACTGAAAGATTGTTATATAATTACTCACCAAAATGACACGTACTACTTGAATAGAAGATTGCTTTATTACTTACCAAAATGACATGCGTCACTTGACTATTGACATTATGTAGTTTTTGTGTTTGTGTATGCTTTAGTTTTCTTCTAAACTAGTTTTTTCTTTTAAAACTATCTGATTTATGTAAATGATATAAATATCTCATGGTAATAATAAAGAATGACAAGTTTTTTAAAAATTAAATATATTTTTATTTCTGGAAATATGGTTTCTTGTCTTTATTTAAATTTTATTTATTTTCAATCTTTCTTTTTTTACAAAAATATTACATTTTAATTTCCTCTTAAAAATTAAAATTACACGTTTAATAATTTTTAATGATTTAAAAATAAATAAAATTTAAATTGGAACAAATTTACAAAATATATATGTTAAGAACTAAATACATTTAAAATTTTGAATATTATTTTGAAATTCAATTTTTTTGAACTTATAATTAAATTTAATAATCAAGAAAGAGAAACAAATTAGGTGTATTTAATTTCTAGTTTTTAAAACTATTTTTTGTATAAAAAATAAAGAAAACAGGCACTTACGATAAAGCTCATGTGGCTTTTGCACAAAAAAAAAGGTTCATATATGTGTCTAGCTCATCACATTTTTTGTATGTCTATACTAGCGACGACAAAATTACAATCATGCTACTCAAACTTTCTCACTAGCTAGAATAACCCTAATGAGTTCTGTTTTACTACATATATATAACACCATTCGAAATGACCCACACATTTGAGCTAGTACTACATTTGAAGGAAAACTGTCCGTGATGTTTTTTCATTTGTAGGTAATTAATTCTGTTTATAGGGCTGTTTTTATGTATGATGGGTTTGAAAAAGGAAACTTATCGGAAGGGCTAAGTTATGTAGGGAATGGGGATAAGGGAGGTGTTCATTTCTTGTAAAACTGGTCTCTTTATTTATTTTTTTTGAAGTCAAACTGCCTCTGTATAGACCGGTTGTAATTGATGTTTTTTTACATACGTCATTTTATTCATAATAAACTCAAATATAATATGGAGATTGATGAAAAATATGAGAGCAGGCATTAAAGATTGACGCCATTGCTAAGATGTGAACAATAATATTTTTTGTCTCTTTACAAAACTTACCATTGAGTTTAATGATAAAAGGAGAAGCTAACTACATTTAGAAAATAACAAATGAAGAACATAATGACCCCAAACTGGGAGTTGGAGACCATCTACAAGTGGCTTGTAGTCAGTTTCAAATTCAATGTTATGGTAGTCGGTATCTTTGAGCCAAGTCAGAGCTTGCAAAACACCCCATGTCTCTACTTCTATGGGTTCTGGATTTCCACTGAACCAAGCTGTTGTAATTGGTGCTGTATAAGGTGCCACTGGTAAAAATCCTATTTTTTTAAACTTGATAGATTTTAAATAAAAAATGATTGTTGAATAAAATAAAAATGTTTAAAAAAATTGTTGTGTTTTCTGACTTACACATGGAAAATCAAATGGCCGGATGTCACTCTGGAATCAAAATCTTCTATTTCATCTCCCTGCCTCATTCTTTGTCCCCCAATTAGAAACTGCCACATCAATGATTGAGTCTCTATGTATCACCTTTCCATTAGCTTCGAGGGAGGACTAATAGTCTAATTCTATGAAAAGTCCACATCTAATGGAGGATGAACACTGAACCTTCGTGTATATATGTAAAAAAAAATTGAAAATAATACTAACAAAAATATATATAAGAAAAAAAAATTTAAAATTGACATTTGTTTTAAAAAAAAATTAATAATAGATCATATCTTTAATTTTATTTATAAATTAATAATAAATATTTTTAAATTCATTATTTATTCAAAGTTAAATATTTAAATAATTATGTTAAAAAAATATCCTTTGATACACTCCCAGAGATCATTTATATTGCCGAAGTATTATTGTTCTTCATGAAATTCCAATCATGACTTTCCTTCACCAGCAACAACTCCAAATGAGTTCTCCACAAGTTCCTTGCTCCACCTTGTGACTTTTTTTTTATGAAATGAGTGTAAATTTTTTTAAACTTTTTTTTATGGGTCGATTTTAAATTATTATTAAAAATGATATAAGTCGTAATAGATGTTATAATTTTTAAGTTAAAAATTGTAATATATGTTATAACTTATTAATTTTTTAACTGAAGTTGTAAAATTTTTTATGACTTCAATTTAATTTTTTTTAATTACGAATTTGAAGTTGTATATATATTTTTTTTATTTAATGACTTTGAAGTTGTAACTTTTTTTTTGGGTGTAAATTTTTTTTTAGGATTTTTTATTTTCTTTTGTTTTGCTTTCAATTTTTTTAACAAAATTATAAATAATTTTATTATTTAGTTAAATATTAAATAAATAATTTTAGTTTTACTTGTTATAGTTTTATTTAATATCTTCTATATATTTTTTATATGATTTTATTTAATATGTTATATATTTTTTAATATTATTTTATTTAAAACATTTTATATATTTTTGAATATTTTTCATTTAATATATTTTGTATATTTAAAATCTAGATAATTTTTTAATAATATTATTGAATTTGATTTATTTTGTAAATGAAATAAATAATACAAAATACTTAAATTTTAAAATAAATAACTTTAAAATAACTCAGAAGTCATTTACCTCATTTTTGGTAAATAATTTACACTCATTTGGTAAAAATGCCCCACCTTGCACGTAGCAAAATCAACTAGAACACTTTCACGTGCCACACTATCGCCTCTTTATCTTTCCCTTTATGGTTTTGTTTCCACTCCTTTTCCACCATCATATCTCATTGTCTATTCCTCCTTCAAGTCTCCCTCTCTCAACCTCCACACCACCCATCTCCTCCTTCGCATCACTCCACCGCCGCCCGCCGTGCACATCCTCCGCTATGACAAAAACCTTATTCTCCTCGCCATCATCGACCTGCATGTCTCAAAGTTTAGTTTGTGTCGTGGCATAAAATGAGCTACTTCCTGTATATGCTTTGCACCTACCTTAAACTAATCAATTCTAATTAGTTGTTCTTATTGTTTTAGTGCATCTTTGTTTTATTGGCAGAATTACGGTCAACTACATTGTTTTTGTTAAATTAAGATTGACTTAAATTTAGGATGTTTAGTTATTGAAATAAAACTATTTTTTAGTTGAGAAAAATCAAGTTGAAGTCAAAGTAATAGGGTGTTGCTGTTATTTTATCTAGGAACTTTTAATTGTTATATTTTCTCTAATTTTCCCTCTTAATATTACTTACCCAAATATGCTTTATCTGTACACTGCTTGTGTCTAATGTGTGAAGTTACATTCTATATTACTCGTTGCAATGATATATATGCACTGCTTGACTATGGTATTGTTTTATTACTCACTAAAATTCCTTGCACCACGTGGTTAGGAGATATTGTTTTATTTTTTTTTTGGAAAAAATGTAAATTATATTAAATCCAAAATGATACAATAATAAACGGGGCATACCCCACGGTTAAAGAAAATCAAAAGTCTCCCTAATACAAAAAGACATATATCAAGATACTAAAACAAATGCAACAGGTGCGTTTGTCTATACATAAGAAACTTAATCTTAACAAAAAATTGATAATCTTCAAAAATCAGCTTCTTCCTAGACAGCCAAATATTGTTTTATTACTCAATGAAATGACATGCATTGCTTGACTAGAAGGTTGCTTTATTACTAATCGAAATAACATGCACCCCTTGGCTAGGATGTTACTTTATTTCTCACCGAAATGACTTGCACCACTTAACTAGGAAACCGTTATTTTGTTACTAACCAAAATACCGCACGTACACCAGCGGAATAACGTGCATGACTTCTCTGAGAGTTTGTTTTATAATTACTCGTTTATATATGACACCGCTTGACTAAAAGTTACTTTATTTCTCATAAAAATAACTTGCACCACTTAATTAAGAAGTTATTTTGCTAATGACCGAAATAACATGCACCTCTTAGCTCTTTACAAGGATATTACTTTCTTATATATCTGATCCTTACCAATTAAATTCAATAAATGAGATTATTTCAGTTTAATAAAAATCTTGAAGAATATTAGATATACATGTAGTTGTGTGTATTAAATATTTGAAAGCAGAATTTTGGTACTCATACTAATCCTTTTCAAGTCAAAGATAATTATTTTTAGTAAATGATACATATGTTTTATTACTCACCAACATAACATGCACGGCTTGACTTAGAAGTTGCTTTATTTTTCATTAAAATGTCTTTCACTGCTTGAATTGGAGTTTGTTTAATTTATTACTCACTGAAATAACTTGTGTCGTTTGACTAGGATGTTGCTTTATATATTTTCACTACTGACATGCACTACTTGATTTGAAAGTTATTTTATTACTCATTAAAATGACGTGCATCACTTGTCTAAGAAATTGTTTTATTATGTTGAGAGCCTTATAGCTGGTGGTTAACGAACATGATAAGTGTTTATATAGCTGAGTAGGTCATTCTCTTATGAATCGATTTTTAAGGGGACCTTTCTGATGTCTTTGATATGATATTAGAGTTAGGTTCTGCCTGGTGGTATGGTGGATAGTGCCGTTAACTCTCGTTTTGTGATGACGTCGAGGGAGTGTGTTGAGAGTCCTACATCGGGTGATTAATGAATATGATAAGTGCTTATATAGCTGGGGGGAGTGCACCACATCTTCCTTGCTCCACCTTATGAACCGGTTTTTAAGGAAATCTTTGGAATGTCTTTGCTGCACTTTAACATGGTATTAGAGCTACTGGGAGGTTGATTTGTTACTGATACCGAAATGACATGCACCACTTAATTAAAAAGTTACTTTTGTTAAAATGACATGTTGACAAATACTCTCTCCAACTAGCAATTTTCAGATCAATAATGAGACTATATCACAATTCCAGGAGTTTAAGGGAGGATTAATACTGTGAAAGGTCCATATTATGAAGGGTTAATACCGTGAGGGGTCATTTTATATTGATAGTGTGTTGTTCTTGTTGGAATTCCAATCCCAACTTTCCTAGCTTCACCTCCAAACGACCCCAAATGAGTACACCACATCTTCCTTGCTCCACCTTGCACATAGCAAAACCATCGACAGCACTCTCACGTTCCACGTCATTCCCACTTTGTCATGCACCTCGTGCTTTTACTTTTGCTTCATCTCCGTTTTTTTATGGAAAATCAAAACCTTTTCCTATAATTGGTCATTCATTGTATTTTTATCGTTTTGGTTTGGAATGGATTAAACTTCGCGAATAAGTAAAGTGCATCAAGTTTCCAAATCAACAGAATTTCGTGAGGTTTTGATTGATACCATACAAGAAGTGTAAAAAAAAAAAAATAGCATGGACGACATTTAAAGACTAGCTAGGTATAACACACATCAATCGTAAAAATTTTCATCATATGTCCTCTGTGTTAGACGAATGAATCAAAAGAATTCACTTGAAGTGCCTTACAGCTTCAAGGTACAAATAAACAGGGCTCAATGAGTCCAAAAGGTAATACTACTGTGTAGGACAAAAAATCATATGCGAACACACCATAACATCTCAACACATGCAAAATTGGGCCCAAATCAAAATATCTCCTTGAGTTTGGCAGTCAAATTACATAAGCTATAGCATTATTGGTGGAATTCTGATCAACGTCGTTGATTTTAGTTAAATTAAGTTTGACTTTAAAATAATATGTTTAGTGATCGTAATGAAATTATTTTTAGTCGAGGAAAATCAAATTGGAGTTAAAGAAGGTGTTGTTTTTTCTTCATCTAGAAACAATTTTAAACTTTTAATTGTTAAATTTTCTTTAATATATTCTCTTGATTTTGCTTACCAATGTACTATGATAATGTACTATGATTGTGCGCTTCTTATCTATTCTCTGCTACATTATATTATTCACCGAAATGGCATGCATCACTTGATTATGAAGTTGCTTTATTCTTCACCGAAATAACATACGCGGTTTACTTAGGAGTTATTTTATTACTTATTGAACTGATATGCAACACTTGATTAGAATGCTTTACTATTTAACAGAAATAATGTGCATCGCTTGCCTAGGACATTGTTTTAATACTCATCAATATGACATTCACTACTTGACTAAGAAGTTGCTTTATTTCTCAATGGAATGAGTTGCACCGTTTGTCCGAGAGGTTGTTACGAAAATGGTATATATTGTTTGACTAGAAGGTTGCTTTATTAATACTCACTGAAATAATGTGCATAACTTGATTAGAATGCTTTTTTTATCTCACCAAAATGACATCCACAACTTGCTTAAGAGATTTTTATTATTCAATGACATGACAAGCACCACTTAACTAGGGGCTTAGTATGTTACTCACTGAAATGTCATATACCAACAGTGGCAGAGTTTAGTTTATCGTGAGGCTGCCACCCCCCAACAACACCCCATTAATAAATTATTTTCTTTGCAAGTCATGAGCAACTAAAGGCATGATTTTATATTCGGTATATCAAATTATTTTCTCAAGATTTTTTCATGGTTTTAAACTCTAGTAAATTAGCTTCCTGAGTCAAGTGGAAGCATAGCCTATTGTTTGAATCATTGGTACCTAATGACCATGATGATATCTTATGATGTGTTGAAAACTTTAATGTTTTATTTTTTTAAGAGATTAATGTTAGATGTTAAATTATTTGTTTTTGTTAGTAAAAAGGATTCAAATTCATTGTCTCTTTCTTTTTTTTTTTCTTTCTCTCTTAATCATCAAATCAATCTTATAATTTTTAAAAATCAATATTATGTGATCAAGACCTAAATAACATGATATGATGTTTCAAACTGAATTATTTGGTGTATACCTGAAAAAAATTTGTGTTTTATTTTATGATGGCATGACTGAAAATATTATATCATCACTCATAGTCACTTATCACCTCAACTCTTTTCCACGTCAGTTTTTTTTCATTTTTTAAATATTTAAAAAATGAAATTTATGTCGTTGGGTTTATTTTGGTGGCGATTGGGGCTCCATTGAAGCTCTTCATTGTTTATGTTTCGGTTTCTTTCTTCCTGACTCTCTTTGTGTGCTACTGTTGTTGTATGCTACTTTGCATTCTGAGCTACAATACTATGAACCCATCTATTTCTATGTGAAAGCCTCTGAAAAATTAATTGTATTTAAGAGTTCACTCCTTTCTCTATTCTTTTGGTCCTTTGATAGCATGTAGCAAGAGGCTTTCGCCGGTTGTGACGACCGATGCAATAGTACACCGCGTACGGCAACGAATTGGTGGAGGTGTGCGGCGATCTGGACGGAGAGTGAATGGCGCTGGATGACGCCGACGATGGAGCAGATAGAGTCTTCTTCGACGATTTTGGCGACGATAGAACGACTTTGATCTTCAACGGTGATGCGAGGGAGAATCTTGCCGCCGTAGCTGCAGAGGAGCTTGATAGTTTGACCGGGTTTGGATTCCATGACTCGTTCTCGCTACTTAGTAAGTTAATTGTGTTGTTGAAGGAAAATAATGTTGGAATTGGAAGATTCTAGAAAGAGAAAGAACCGAGGAAGGAACTCTGCAAGGGGGAATCTCTCTTCCCCCTCTTCCTCAACCATTCACCACCACTCCTGAAACCACCTCCTGTGAGGTGAATAGTAGCAAAAATGCAACAATGAAGGGAAAAAAATGATGTGAAAAAAAAAAAGCACTGACGTGGCATGTGACTTTGTATGATGACGGAAATTTCATCAACCAGATCATCACTTTAACGAATGCAGTGGATACTAAAATAAAAGGCAACAATTTTTCAAGTAACTAAAGGAAAAAGAATGAATGTTATATCATTTTTAAAAAATATCCTATATTCTAAGTATGAAAAATTTAATTAAGTCTTAATTAATTACCTTTTCATATACTAAAAAACTATTTTTATTACATTTTTCAAAAGATTGAAGAAAAGAAAAGAAGTTAAATAAAACATGACAATGAGCAATTATGTGTACATCAAAATGAGATATCTCCATTCTAATACATATTATAAACTTAACTATTTTAGCCCCCTTACATTTTTATATCAAGCTCTGCCACATACTACTAATACCATTGTTGGTTTTTTTAGGTCAAGAAACCCTTCATTAATAAGAGAAAAAAGTGTCTGAAACGCTATATTCCCATCTCTGCCGCGTCCACTTGATGCTCAATACTAGAGTTCATTCATTGGGTTGGTTCTAAATTGAAGCAATATACTTAATTAGCTCAAGCAGTCGGGTAAGATTTGGTCAAACCTAATAAGCTAGTTTTTGACTTTTCGTCCAAGTGTCTGAAACGCTTATGTTCCCATCACTTAGACTTTACTGTCCTTACTAGTTTTTTCCTTCTCGTCCAAGTCACTAAGCTATACACATTTTGACCTTCTGAGATAACACCTTTCAGGAAGCCCTCCTAAACTTTAGAACATCCTTTTGTTTCTTCCTTCTTCAATACTAAGTACCTAAATTCTCCCAGCGTTCTGCCATAGCCCCTAGCTTCATCCTCTAAGCTTAACCAGCGTTAGTGCCACTGAGGATGCAACTTGCAATGCTTATGTCCACTGATGCTGCAACCTGTGGCATCGATGACTAGTATTATCCACTAGTATAAGTTATTGTACTCTATCAACATATGGGGTGGAGAAGAAGATGGAAGAGAGTAAGTTTATAAATATAACTACACCAATGGGATAAAATGATGACCTTGACAGTTAAACGAGGGCAAGATGAAATTGCGTACCAAACTAATTGCATGTTTGATTTGTAGTTGCAAAATTACGTTCGAGACAAAAGTAATTTAGCCAACAGATCATAACCCTTGTTTTTGTATTCATTTTGCTTTTATCTGTTGAATCCCAAAACATGAATATTTGTTTCAATTGCCTATGCAAGTAAAAATATAATAATAATGAAGTCCAAATTAATAGACTTACTAAAAGTAAGTCATTTTGTGCATGTAAGTAAAAAAGACTTGAATCTGAGTTATAAGAGGTCATTAAGTTATAAATCATGAAACAAATGCACGAAACAATTTGGATCTAAACTCACAAACCAAACTGAACAAACTCAGTTTGATTTGATTTTTCAGAATTTACCAAACTAACCAATGAGCACCCATGTCCCCTATCCCATGTGCAAAGAAAATATAGGAAAATTTAAAGTCGGCAAATTGGAGTAACTATGGTAAATGTCCAAACCGAAGTATATTTATTTCAACCAGTAACTGTAACCAACCAGAAAGCAAAAGTTATTTCTTCTGCTACACTATCATCATCATCATCAAAATAAATCAACTATATCAGTATATCACCCTAAAAACAATTTAAAAGGTCTCAAATGACGCTCTACTTCTTAAGCAGTGGTTGCACTTGCACCCTCAATGTATGTTTGGTTAGTCTGAGCATTGTGTTTCTTCAAGTATTCTATTCACTTCCTGTAATAGTTAATAGAACTCCCATATGAACAATCATACCGTTCGAGCTGCTGGCTTTCCGCCTGCCATTCATTCCCCTTGTTTGCTTTAAAGCTTGCAGGTATTTTCTGAAAGACAAATTCACCAAGGTAGGTTAGAAAACCTATGCATGCCGAAATGAAAATAGAAGACATGAAAAATATATCTCATACTGTCAAAAGGCACTATTATAATTATAAGCTACACAGTTTCCTACCCAAGTTAGATTTTTTCTTTCTTTCTGGAATACAGTTTCCTACAAAAGACTGTAGATAATATCTTACTCCTGCACTTCATTAGCCTACGCCTATGACACAGGCTAGCTCTTGTTCTTAAGAGTCACAATTCAGACAATTGTTCATACACATAAAGGAGACAGCAGAATTTACTGGACTAATTTGTTAATCAGCTTCATCTTTCTTTCCAAAGGAGGGGGGCTTCAGTATTAAAATTCATTCTATGCTATTGGCAAGTGACCACAGCCAAATAAATTCAATTGTACATTCCACAATATGAGCAGTCAGATCATATTCTTATTTCCCAACTCATCATTTGATAATGATGTTAAACTAAACTCCAGCACAAACTCTATAATCACTTGGAAGCCAAATTCAATTCCAGGGTTTTCATAATAATCAAGAAGTAGGAACCACTTTCACATCCAGCTTATGTGTTATCAATTGCGGTTAGCGAAAAATGGCGGAAAGCCAATACTCTGCTATATCATATAGCAGATAGCTACCATTCATGGACAAATAGAAGAAGTCACATTGCAAGTGATATATATATATATATATATATATATATATATATATATATATATATATATATATATATATAAATTAAGTTGTATGCAAATAAAAAAAACGCATAAAAATTGGCATATTAAATCAAAAGTTCAATTGGCCAGAGACTCGCTAGAGATGACAAGAAGATGCGAGACACATGCTGCAACAACGACACTCATAGCGTCCACAATAGCTGATGGAGTTGCAAGTGCAAATCCAAGGAATTCCGCAATGCAATAGTGCTATAGCAGCTATTTGCTGGCTTATATCTAGGCACATTTCATATTTCCGTGAATATGGAATTCCATTTTCTGAATTTCAAAAATACAATGGAAGATAAAACTGATTGACCCCAAATGATCCAGCAGCGACAACCAGCAAAAACATGCACATTAATAAAGGCAATAGCAAGAAAGTAATGTGGACTAGGGTCATTAAACACTTTCATTATTTAAACAATTTTGGCAGTCAAGTTTTTCAAGACCTCAATATTTTTACTTGAAGAAAACTGCAATTGGGCTTTATAATATCTGCTCTCCAACTTACACACCCGTAGTTTAAAAAGAAATAATAGGTACTTAGTGAATGCTCAGCAATTTCAAAAGCATTCAGAAAGCATAATGCAAGACATTGATTTTGATCTAAAACAAGACAAGTATGCACGATGTTTGTAACTTCCTATACAAGGAAATGTGCCACATCAAACACATCCTTAAACTGAACTCAGAACAATATTCTGAGAAAGAGATTAGAATAGGTGTACCTTGGCTCTGAAAGATTTGATGACGGAAAATAGCAATTTGTCGCCAGCTATAACTCTCACTTTCTGTATCAGCTCATGTCGAGAAATCCTCTTTTCCTGTAACCCAGATGAAAGCTCACTCAATAAATAACCATCTCAGCTAAAGAAAAAAAAAACTAGCCACTGTCTCAAACTCTAAAAGCACTTACTCTATAATCCTTGTGGAACTTGGCAATGTAGGCAATGTCAGGGGGAGGTAAAATCTTCGAAAGCACCGAAATCAAAGCTGGGAATGCCATCCACGGCGAAGAAGGCCTCAAAGGTTCCCCAATCTTCACATGCCCTACAAATTACAAAATCAAACACACATTGCATTTCAAAATAACATCAGGAATTAATCACAAAACTAGCAATCATTAAAAAAAAAAAAAAAAAAACACACACAAACACCACACCTTTCAATGGTGAAGGAAATCTGAAACTCAAAACATATTCGGGCAAAACATGAGTGTTGATCTGGTTACACCAAATAACATACTCCTTTGGATTGGAAAGATCGTCCACACCAGAATCAAACTCCTCAGAACTCGAACGGCATTGATTGGAGTCACGTGGCACCAACTCTGTCTTCCCCAAGATAACGCGACACAGCAACAAGTGCCTCAAACCGTCTTTGTCCACAACAGAACTCTTCACACTGCAATTCCACACAACAAAATGCATAAAATCACCAATCAACATTGAAAAATAATCACACAGTAAAATAACAACAATTAGTGAAATTGCGCGTACCTTTCAAGTGGAGAATCTTGTGGAAAGAGACGCAGGCCGTTACCGTGAGCGTGACCGAAAAAACCATTCTGAACGATGTCGCTTATCTCTTCCTTACTGGACGCACCGTACCAGGCGAACTTGACGTTGGCATTGCCGTCGCGCAATTTGGCCACGGCACGTGCAAAAACGTGAAAGGAATGTTGACGCGCTTGCGCCATAACGGAGGAACACGCGTTTCTGCCAACCGCCAAAACCTCGGGTTTCAACCCGTGCGCGGCCAGGCCACGAACGAATCTGGTCCGGACGAGGTCGGCGTTTTCGTCGGCCGGCACAAAGCCAGCCGCCGTGTCGCCCCCGGAAACCCCGCTCTCGCAATCGGAAATTACGGAATCGTCCTCGGCGGCAGGGCGTTTCCCAAGTGGATGGTGAATTGGTGGGTCCATAACGTAAGGGAAGAAAGAGGAAATTGAAAATTGGGGTTATGAGCAAAATAATAAAAGAATTTGGGGGAAATTAGATTAAAAGAGTTGGTAGTAATGAAAAGAGAAGAAAAGGGGAAGAGGTAACGGAAACCGGCATGGAAAGAAAAAAGGACTGGCTTAGGCGGTGGAAGAAAGCGTTAATTGAAGGAAGGAATGACCGACTTTGGAACGTGCATCCTTGGGCATTAAGGCAAAGGTCAATTTTTGCAACCTATTAAATTACTTGTATCGCGCTCTTTCCTCTTCTTCTAATAATATCTCTTTTTTATGCCATGCCTATTATATGTCGCTTTCTAATGCTTCTCTTTTAGTTTTGGAAATACACCATGTAAAAAAATCATCATCAATTAATAAAATAATTAATTTTGGATAAAAATTCATCTCTGTCTATTCAGTATCATGTTTTTCTCTTACTGATCTATTCATTTATGCTCTCTAATTTTTGTCGTTCTTAAAATTTTCATTCACGTGCCAATTTTTTATTTATTATCACTCTCATAAATTTTACCCACGATAAATTTTCGCTCATGAACTTCAAAAGAACCTCTTCCCAACGAGTCAAGGTCCTATAACTATACTTCAAATTCCATTTTAGAAATCTCTTTTCCTATTAAAGCTTTGGACAGTATTAGAAATTACCAATGAGTTAAGTATGACATCTAGAAATATTCTATTACCTTCTCATATTTGTAACTCTATAAATAGCCTTAGAAAACAAGTGCAGATTTCGAGTACTAGCTAGTCTTCTAAAGAAGTTTTTATGTTTCCCTTGCTCCCTCGAAAATCAAATATGGATGGCTCCTTCTTCCATTTCAAAGCTTGCTTTTCTTATTTATACTTGAGACAACTTTTACTTGTATAGGAGTGAGACTTCCTTTTTAATACTTTCAAAGACGACTTACTCCACTTTATAAACATTTCTGAGTCAATTGCACCCAAATAGTTGGAGCTTTCCATAAGCATATTGCAAGGGTTATGTAAGCATCTAAATATGATTCTTACAATTGATTTTTTTTTTCTTTTTTGAAGTGAAATACGAATAGCCTTTTAGTTGGTTTTTATGAGAGGTTACTTAAACTCTTCACACTCCTCATATAAATCATTAATCATATATGCCCCACAACTATATTTACTAGGTGAGAGAAGAGTTGGATTCTTTCCTTGATGATGGAAATCCTTTATTCTCCTAATGTTGGAATTCTAAATCATTGTCATTTTTGCCTCAGTCACACCATCATACATGTCCATCATAGGCATTAAGATTATCATCTAATGTTGGCGCTGCATAATAGCATGGTATTCAAGATACCTGAGAATTGCCATCCCGCTTTTTTTCTTGCTCGCTGAGGTTCATATGTTTAATCAACAACTCCTTGTGTCTATGTTTTTGTGGCATTGGAAAGGTTGAAGATTGAGAATTGAAAAAGGCTTTGCAAGCATTGACACACCCAACTTTAGTGTTAGCACATTGAAGGGAAATTACTTTAGAATGACCATGTTGTCACTTGACTGGAAGAAGTGTGTTGGCATGCCTAAACATGTCGGAAAACACAATTGATTCTACCCTGTGTGCTAGCATGCTTAGAGAAAAACATGCATGACAATGCTAATAACAACAAAACATATTATAACTACTTATATTCAATTGAATTATCAATTTTTCCATGTTAAAACTCAATTTCTGTAAACTTCATCTCCCTCGTACAACAATAGAGTGAATGATGATTCATTTTTGAGGAATCAGGTTGAAAATATTAATCCACCAAATCCTAATGCTTGCTTTCTTATCTCTTTTCTTTCGTCTATTTTTCTTTTCTTCCATCATGTGTAAATAATTCTCTAGCTAGGTTAGGAGATCATTAATCACAATCCATATTTCTTTTAAATTAGATTATATTACATCTTAATTAATGTGTTTATCTTTTAATTAAGTATTTGCTTTTGTCCATGATGTTTCTACGGATTGATCAATCATGGACTATTGATAAGTTCACTTTCATAATTAGAAAATTGGTTGATTTCCAATTGTAGGTTAGAACTTCAATAGAGAGAAAATTTAATTACTTGGAGTGGGATTGGGGCGATTTTACCCTAACTATCTTAGATTCTTGATTTTTTTTCTATTTCATTTTTTTTTGTTATGTATTCTTGTCTGGTTCTTCCTTTTATAATAACAACCATGCATCTTGTTCTTGTTTTTTTAATAGTTTTCAAATAATTTTATCACTTTTTATATCTATAATTACGGTTATCTCTAGAAGGTTGACTGATTTTGATTATTTAGGTCGGTCATTTTGGTTAGATCTAAAAATGCTAGTTTTGAATTTCTTCAAATTGGCTTAAGAAGTTGTGATAGGAAAAGTCATATAGATTAAAGTTCTTAACCAAAAACTTTCCTTGGAGCAAAATCAAGGCATCCTATAATCTTATGGAGTTGACTTCTATTATTCACAAGCTTTGATCTCAATTTTTTTATGGAATACTACTTTCATGTCTATTAAGTAAAACTGTCGGACATAGAGCATCGGTACAACAAATGTCCTTGACGCAAGGGAAAAACATTATGTTAATCAATTTATATGGGTTATTTAGCCTTTCTTCCTTTTTATTTTTTTATGAGAAATGAGAATATTATCTTTATCGTGTCCGCTATATATTATTGTACTTATTTCCCTCTTCTTTATAGTAATAAATTATCTTTTATTACAATAAAAGAGGCTTTGCCTATTCTGTTGAATTAAGTACAGGCTGACATGCATGTCTCGGCGTATAACTTATTCTCCAAGGTTTGTCACGGGTTATTCATTTATACTGAATAAGGAATCTATTCTAAAGTCTTTATAAGGAAGAACCCTATTGTTTGCTCCTTTCTAGCCTTTCGTTTTCTAAACTACGTATTTGGTTATTAGTTGCTTAATGTGATCCAAGATTATATGCCTGTTTGCCATCTAAAAAACTACAATATATGGCATCTTATTCGCTTAACATCTTTCCCCTAAAGGGATTAGAACTTTAAAAAGTAAAGCAAGAAAAGGATTCTGGGTTGTCATATTATCCCAAGTGAATGTAGAGTATACATCACGTGATGGTTAATCATTAATTAAGAAACGTACGAGTAGGCTCAGGCTCAAGCTCCTTGTTAGCCAATAGGGTGAATTTCAACAACTTAAGCATTAATTACTTGGTTGAAAGTCCACTTCTCTAATCCCTTTTCAAGATTCAAATTCAAAACACCATAAGCTTCCAAACCTTTCGTCTCTCTTACCTTATGTTGAATTATAAGGATTTGAAAGTAACCTAGGGTATGTGTTCAAGTTTTCTATTCGTGAAACTTCCTTTTCTTTCCAGTACTCGAATACTCCTTTAAGGAATTTCCATCTTCACCCAAAGATTGAGGAATAACAAGAACGGGCAAAGATAATTCCAATACTGGATGTCCAAAATCTTATGCAAACCGAACTTATTAACCAATTTGAGAGGTAATTTGGGTTTGTTGTATTTAGCCCAATGATATCTTAATACTAGACCCAAAACTGAAGGCTATTGCTTTGTGCACTAGGCATATTGCTTGTGCACCCAACAATATTACGATATTCCAAAAATACCATTGTGTGTTCTTCCTTTTAACTTTTTCTTTCACATTGTTGACTCATTCATTCATTCTGTTAGTTTCGTCGTGTTTATTCATTCTCGTAAGAGGAGAGGTCCATTGTGTCCATTTTGGTCGAGGTGAAAGCCTTACGGAGCTACATCGACAAGTGGTGGTTATGGTGGTGGTTGGTATGATTGTTAACGGTAGAGGTAAGCTACAACATGTCTTTGGTAGTTTTTTTCTATGAATAAAACTTATGGATTATAAACTTGTAAGTTATATAATATTTATGGATTAACAATCCGTAAGTACCATACGGATTAATCATCCATAAGATTCTTACGGATCAATTCATAAGAACCTTATGGATTGTCAATTTGTATGGTACTTACGGATTTCCAATCCATAAGTAACTTACAGATTGTTAATGAAAGAAGGTGCAACACGATGTTGTACGAACAAGAGGGAGAAGGTGAGGTTTTTAAAATTTAAGTGAAGGATATTTTTGTCACTTCACATATTTTGCTGGGTGCACAAGTATTTGTGTTGGATGCATCAAGCAACACCCAAAACGGAAAGGTCTTTTTTTTTATGCTGATAACTTTTTGACCAAAAGTAGATCAACCCATTTACTTGAGGGATTTTTTTTCTACACCCAACAAATTTCTCATACACCTAACAGTGAAAGTGAAAAATCAAAAACACCCTTATGTATAGTCTATATGAATTGTCAATCAATAAGATCTATACAGATTGTCAATCAGTATGAACCATGCGAGTTGATCAGTCCGTATAAGTCCACACGGTCGGCCAATGATCTAATAAATTTTAGTTGAAGCCATTGTTTTTTTACTCTTTCTTCGGCTGGGCCAATAAGGCAATAACAAAATTGGCCCAGGCAGACTAGTCCTATGCAATTTTATTATTACATCCCAAAGTTACTTTAAGAAATAAATTAATATATGCATCATTAAGTTTATTTTAAACTTAATGAGTGTAACTCAATTGACAACACATACTAAAATTTGTGAGATATTTAAGGTTTGAATATTTCTAAGCAAGAAGAGGAATAAGATTTAGATTTGGAGAATGTTCCAAGAGTCATGGCTAATGAAGTCCTTAACTCTAACGGTTAGGAGCAATGGTACATGAGGAGAGGCGTCTAAAGCATTAACAGTACAAGAAGAGAATTGCTTATTTCACCAAAAGTTTATTATTTTACCATCTCCAATTAGCCAAATTTTGTTTTCCTTGATAGTATTAAAAGAGTCTTTCAAACTCAACCACATTGATTTGACATAAACTTTTATGGGGTGGTTTTGTCTAAGGAGTATCGCTCTGAGAGTTATTTCCCATTGGCTGTTAGAGGAATAGAAGTCCCAACAAAGCTTAAGAGAAGCTTGTTCATGAGCTAATAGAGATAGAAATTATTGATAAAATTAAAACTTCATTATTTGGAGATGAAACTCAGAGGCAGAAATTTTCGTCTCAAGTATATTTTTTCTCTAAAATTTGTTAAAAAACATATTGACTTTGTTGGTACTATTTTGACCTGATAGGGCAACATTAGAACAGAAAGTATTTGAGACCAAAAATTCCATCTCTAAATTTCGTCTCTAAATGTATTTGAACATTTGTAATTAAATGTTATTTTGGCCGATTAGAGAGATTTAGAAAGGGAGACTGAAAGATAGAAATTATCGTTTCTAAAGCTTAAAGTTTTAACTTTGTCCCCAACAGTTCTAAGGCTTAAAATTTTACCAGTGCCCCTTAGTGATGTTTTCAGTCTCTAATTTCGTCCTTAATAGAGATGAAAATTTCTATCTATAATTTTCTTTGATAATTAATTTTTTCTAATAATAAATATTTGTGTATTGTACAGAATATTTACTAATATCATTTTCAATCAAATCATTTTATTGCACTTTTTAACATGAATCAACTGTACCTATTAAATAAATACTATAAAAATAATAGTTTTTTTTTTCATCTTTATCCTCATTAATTTATTTGATTTTTTTACTTTTTTAATCAAATAATTGATTATATAAAAGGATATAATCAGTTCAATAAGCTAGTTAGTTATAAGTGTTGGGCTCAACAAGCAAAATATGAGTGTAAATTAAAATTGGAGTTCCCAGCTCAACAGAAGCAAATAAATTAAAGACCAATAACTATAAAAATGAACACCAATATTTAATGTAAAAAACCTTCCCGTATTAAAGGAAAAAATTATGGGATAGATTTTGAAAAATATTTCATTATATTAAAGAATATTACAATATTTTTTCACACACAAAAGATACAATATAATATTTCTCATGAGATTCGCTTTCATTCAAATACTATATTTTTACAATACCAAAAAGATATAAAGTTGATATCCACCACGGTATAAATTTAGGATTTACCCAACACTCAATTTTTTCTCTCACTATTTTCTCACAACTACTCAAAAGCTTTGTTTTGCTTTTGCTCTCGATGCATTCCTTCGTCTGCAACGCCCTCTTTTTATAGAAGGCAAAAAGTAGTGAGCAATTTGCTAAGCATTCAACAAAGCCTGCACCGTAAAAATATTTTTCATGCCTTTCAAAAATTACCTGTGCCCCTAGCTATAACTCTAAGGCTAGTGAAATTTTTTCAAAGAGACATGTTGTGCATTAAATGCACCGTGGACTATGGCTGGGCACAACAATAAGTTTTCAGGTTTTTAACTAACTTTTTTATAATCTAATTTTATTAAAATATAAATAAATAAGAAAATAATCAAGTTAATTACAGGCAAATTAAACAGATCAAACCTAAACTATACATTGTTTTATTTAAATAAATAGACTGCACTATAAGATAACATATTTTTTATAGTTCAAACTTAAACTTCCAATGAAGAAAAGCTTTTTCTCAATGATTAGAGTTGATGTCATGTGACAATGAAGTCACAAATTTAAATCGTGGAATAAACCTCACCTGACTAGGAGTTCTATAACACCTAATCGTCCCTTCTTTTCAATTTAAACTTCAGATATTCTATTGTGTATATACTCCTTTCCTGTTGAAAAAGAGAGAGAAGAAAGAAAATACAAATAAGAAAACAACAATATGTACTAAAACCTTAACTTGCAAGGCCATCCCATGACAGCTGAAGATGATGCCAATGAAACGCGGGAAAATCTTTATTGTACATATACGGTCGGAGACTTGGAAAAAAAGTGGGTCCTTAACATATAAAGGGTTCAATGATCACAGCAAAATAACAGAAACACTAATCATTATTCCTGTCATGGCTGAGGTACATGGCTAGGTAGATTACAAATCAGAATAAGGGGACAAAAGCCAACAACCCAACAAACATCACATAACACATAATAAGGCTAAAATAATATATAGTGCTATGCTGGATAAAGATCCTGTCACTGGCCCTATAGATTCGTCCATCTATATATAAAACAAAATCTTACTTCGAACTCTGAAGAAGTTATCATTATTCCCCTTTTGTTTTGTTTACTCATTTCACTGCGCCGCAGTCACCCTTGGCCCTTGCCAGTGTCGCGCATGCGCATATCATATAGAAGAAAAAAATAACGTACATCAAATTTAATTTATTTGCTTATACATAAACAAAAAGTGGCAGATTCGTAATCTCTTTAATTACATGCATAACAGGATTAGATAATAATTTGGATTTGATTATATAAAGATATTGATTTGCACTAGCATGTTCATTCACACTAGCCATCAAAATGTATCACATTGGTCGCTGATAATAAGTGGGTGAGGGATCGGGAGCTTGCTATATACTATAAACTATAGTCTATACATGGTGCTAGCTATAAAGGGTGCTGGGGATTTTAAACTGGGTTTTGTTTTTGCATTGCTATACATGTTCTGTTCTGAAGGAAAACTTTAGGAAGGGTTGAAAAGAACTTTCATGGTGGGGGCTGATCCTTTGGATTAATTTGACGCAAAGAATTCCAAATTGACTGCACTCATTACGAGGGATGAGTATTCGATTTTTTTGTTTTTACCAAAATCATACCGCGGACCACACATATCGCATGTAGCTTGTTAACCTATTATTGGAAGGATAATCATCATGATAGAAAATCAAACTTAACACTTACAGTATATAACTATATATACATGTAAAGTTTTAAGGTAAACTTATCAAAGTACTAGCTTATATCAAAATCATGAGAAAATTATGGGGATGAAATTTGTTGAAATATCATTGGTCTATGTTTAAAAAAGAAAAGAAATCATTACTCTACAATCATACATTGCTGACAAGACCGTGATATGGAGGGCACAATTAATCTGCACATATCTTACGAGCTTTGCTGAATAACGACCGTCGATCTAAAAATATTAGTTATAAAGGAAATTAAAAAAAAATCAAATGCTTTCAATTATTTAAAAGAAATAAATATCAAAGTATTTTTTTGGTTTTTAATATGAATAAATATTTTTATTAAAACTTTTCTATATACATTTTCTTTAACTACTTTTTATAAGACAGGCCTATGTTACATATCTTATAATATACCACTTATAAATACCTTTTTTCTTTTTGGGATGAACTGGTTTTCAGTTGCCTTCTATTAATCTCAACATGCCTTCTTTCCATTCACAAGACATTTTAAAATTTAGATGACAAATTGACAATTGAAAAAGGTAAAAAAAAAGTGAGTGGTATGTTCTACATACTTTAATAATTAATACCCTATTATTAACCAAAAAGAAAGGGGGTAAAATATAATGAGATAAAGAGGAGGAGTATCTAATGGGGCAAAAAAGATTAAAAAATTTGGAAGAAAAAAAATGACCCTAAAAAAAATTAGCTTTAAATATTTTTGAGAAAAACAGCACCTTTTAAATTTAAGTAGAGATTGAGTTGGCCTTTCTGAAATGTCATTTATTTTTTAGGAAAAGAAGGCAAGGAAAGAAAGAAGAAATAAAGCAAAATATGTTATTGCAGTAAAGATATAGGTAGCTTGAGATTGAAGGCTCTTGGCAGTTTTGAAGTTTTCCCATATCTCAAAAGGAGATATACTCATGTTAATTTACTGTCCTACTAATGTACAAACTACAAAGGCATAACATATGCATATATGATATACATATGGAAGAAAGCCAAAGAACACTAAAGCATATTTGAATATGTGATTAAATCATATACGTACAGAAACCTTTAGCTGAGGACAAGTCATGATCAACTGAAATCATTTTTATGACAAAAGAACAAGAAAAAAAAACTCTTTTTTTCTGATAAGTCCAAAAAATATTTATACCACTAATTTGTCTCTTTTACTGTTATAACTATTGCAAGAATATGATATTACGTACTATGGTATTACGAGGAGTGTCAGAAACATAATTTGTAACACATATTTTATAATTATCAGTTAAAATTTATTGATAATACCAAATTAGAAAAGATGTACTCGTTAAATTAATTAATAGTAAGGACCTATAAAAATTTGTAATTTTAATAAACTTTATTAAATAAAAAAAAATGTGTTCAAAATGTATTGTTAACATTTTTCATGGTATTATGATGTTTTTCCTTTACATTTTTTTAAGATAATAAAATAAAAAAATACATATTCCAACACATTTTCTTTATTTTTTTCAAATATAACGTAAACATGCATACGCATATTGTAAATTTTACATTTAAGAGTCAAGACTTGTATGCATGTAAAATAAATGGAAGAAGTGAATATCACTTCAACAGCCCTAATGATCATCGCACACCGAAGTAGGTTAAAACTACTTATAAAGTATATGGGTACACTCCACAACACAAAAGCAAATAATTTAAAGAAATAAGACCTAGAATACACTGAAGGAGCAATGATATCATGCTGAGGATGATTGAAACAGTAGTAATCCATTCATCCATCTTTGTGCTAAATTGAGAAAGACATACATCCAGCACGACATACTCATCTACAACTACAAGAAGAACGCAGTCATGTGTACGAGGGTAACGTGGGCACACTCTCACTTTATACACCTGACACAGCGTGTACTTCGGGTTTGGGTTGTGTTCCTCACACACCATAAGTGGATAAAGCTTCCTCGTTGTTCTTTCATGTGTCACACCCTTCCGATAGAAGCTTGTCAGTTTATTCCCAAAAACCTGCCTAGTCGAAGAATATGGCTTTCAATTGAATGACAATAGTCTCTAAATCAATTCATTGGCGTATCAGTTCACTCACTTGAATTACAACATGATAGATACTTAACTGATAAATAATATATATGTGATATGAGTAATTAATTAAAACTATATATATATAGGACAAAGATATATTATTGATTAAATTTTTAAAAAACAAAATATTGTTAGTGATTATTTTTTTAAATGAATATATGTAACATAATTAGAATTGACAGTAAACTGTATGGTAAAAAACACAGTTATAATATTAAGAAAAAAATTTAATCAAATCTCCTATTTTAAATATAACTATGCTTATTATAATAAAATATTAAAATAACATAATTGTATTTGGATGTCCTAATACAACTGTCACTAATCCTTTTTAAAAGAAACTTATAACTCAAATTGATAAAAGTTTATCAATGTAAAGTCTGTTGCATGTATAGTCCTGATTGAATTTGTTGTGGTAAAGTGATATTTAGTGATAAATTATATTAGTAAATTAGTGTTTTATGTAATAAAAAATTTGAATATTGATTGATTAGTGTCGGCATAAATATATATCTCTAAAAATATTTATTAGCAGAATTTGTAGTATAATAGTTGGCATTATCATTCTTTAGATTTTTATATCAAAAAGTGTATTGCTAATAATTATTGAATTTGTGAATTGGAAGCAAGAGTACTCAATCAGAGAACATTATTTTCTAAAAGCACTTACCATAATATATTTAGTGTTAATTCAAAATGCACTTACCATAATATATTTAGTGATAATTAACTGGAATATGATTAACAGTTTATAGAGAGATAAATATTATAAATACAATGAATCAATGTTGAGATACTTATCATAGATTTTGGAAAACTTTCTTGAAAATCACATTTATGTGTTTGCATGTTTAAGTCATATCTAATTTTACATATTTAAGTAAAGTTGTGAGAAAATCATATTTTTTATAACGTGCATACGCAGGGATGACATTGATGATTAAGCATATTGTAAAAAAATTAAACAATAAATTTTATTTAAAAATTAATAAAGAAAACATTTTCATTGACATATGATACCAACTGTACCGAAGAGAAACAAAAAGAGCAATGGTTATACTATAATTATATCTATAGATGATATAAATATTAAATAATCACTAGGTTTAACCGAATACAAACACAATACAATATTTTTAGGCAAATTATGATATTCAAAATATCAATTTGATGACTTCAAACTTTGAGCTTGAAAGCCGGTTGTATTTAGGTGTAATTATCTATTAACTTTTATAAAAAAAAATGTTCTTCCTCATGTGATATATATATATATATATATATATAAATTATCCCCATGTGTTATATTTTATATAATATTTTTATTTTGAAAAAAAATATATTCACATAATAATTTTATTTATCGATAATTATAATATTTGGATTAATTACTTTTTCATAATACTTTTTTATATATATTAAAAATATTATTCTCGTGAATCAAGTGTAACTTATCTCCTTGCTTTCATAAAAAAATATTCATCCTCGAGTGTAATTTTCATTTTAGTAAATATATATATATATATATATATATATATATATATATATATATAAATTATCCTCACTTGTTTTATTTTATATAATATTTTTATTTTGAAAAAAATTATATTCACATAATATTTTTATTTCTATTAATTTAATAATTTTATTCATTGATATTTATCATATTTGGATTAATTAATTTTTCATAATTATATATCTCAAAAATTTAAATGTTTGAACATTTTACCTATGTGAATATTTATAGTGATGAAGCAATGGTTTGAAGTGTTTGAAGACTTAAAAAAACATTGTTACATCCGTCATTTGTCATATATATATATTTATTTATTTTTCAGGAATGTCATTTTTCTAAAAATTGTTATCATTTTGAGGTTTCAAAAATAATTGTGAAAATTGTGTTTGAAATGTTCGTAGTATTTATAAAATTATCACCACTACTTAAATGATGATGATTTTTCGACAACCGTCTTGATCTTATATCTTAAAAAGTAATCTTTTTTAATAGTGAATAATCTTACACTAATTAATTTACATGGTATCATTAGGATACATTTGAAAAATATTAATATTATCTAAAAGAAATTATTACTCTCATTTATTTTAATTTTTTTTTTACAAAAATAATAAAAATAAATAGGTATTTCTCAAGTGTGATGATAATTGTGATGGTATATATAGAAACTAAAGACACTAGTGTGATGATAATTGTCCTAATTAGCAGGAGCAATATTGGAGGTAGAGAGGTAAGTGCAATGGAACAATTTTTTATTTGGTACTACTATAATTATAGTGTTAGATTTTTCAATGATATCCAAGGTATTTCTATAATTTTGATCATTTGAATCGGTTGTAAAAATAATCATCAATTAAAATTTATATTATTTTCTAAAAATATATTCTATTTCAGGATTAAACATATGTCATTTTCCACAAACTGCGTGTGTTATGCAAATGAGCTTAGTGCATTGCAAGAATGGCATGGGGAGGGGGAGAAAAATAAAAATGAGAAATTAGATAGGAGGCAGGCACGTGAGGAGCGTGTGGGAAGGGAAGGGAATATATCCCTTGCTTGTGGGAGGAGGGAGAGTGGGTCCAGTGCTTTTGGGGTCCACAAGTAGAGTGTTCTTTATCGAGGACCCAAATATTCTCAGCTTCTGTCACTTCATTCAGACAAGACTGTAGTGGGACGTGTGTGTATCTTGCTCCTGTCATTTCTACCTGACACACCCCTCTCTCTATCCTCTTCTACTAATCTACCAAATCCCCATGCCATCAACGGCTATGCTTATGCTTATCTCACTCATTCCCATACATACCAACCACTGACACTAACTGTGACAGTGAATATTTATCTATCTGGTCAAGCTGACCTAAGCAGTGGGGCCACCATATGAAGGGCTGGACCCATTGTTTTGTCACCGACGGGCTCACTAATATATGAGTGCAGTAGCAGTACTAGTACAACATGTCTGCTCACCTCACCCCATCTTTTTCTTCCTTCTTATTCACTGTCACTTCTCAAGCAACACTCACATTGTCGCATAACACAACACAATATAGTAATATTCCACTCCCTCAACGTACGCTCTGCCCTTCTCTTCACCTACACTTCCCCACTTCCTAATTAGCCCTCTTCTTTACCTCTTACATGCTGATACTGCTATAGGTAACAAACTTGTTTATCACAAGAGGAGAAGTGATAAATTCCCAGCTGCTGGTTTGTCAATGGGTTTTTCCTCTCTCCACGTCTGCATGGACTCATCAAATCACTGGATGCAGGTATACCACATGCATATATCAAAATGAAATCTCTACTTTTCAAACTCATCTTAACCATATTCATATGCTTAATTGTGTGCAAATTTAATTTTAGTGGGGAGTAATTATATTTGGATATCCTATCGGTGTAACACTCTTACTCTCTTAGAACACTCATCATTTCTCTCTATATATTTTTCTCTTTTTGTCATATCATTTTATTTATTATATCTACACTTCTTTCCTTTTTATCTCTATCATATTTTTCTCCTTTTGTCTTTTTTATTATTATTATTATATATAATACACTTTTCTCTCTTCTATATGTGTTCCTTGATGTCTAGCTACTAGTATCATTTTCCTAGGGTGATGAATAATGAATTCCATTAAGTTCTCACACTTAAAAACACAGCAATGAAATACAACGGTTTGACGAGAGAGTTTTAGCTTATCAAAGTTTATAATTAGAGTTATAAAGTAAGCTGCTAGCTAAGCTATATATATTTAACTTTAAAATGTAGTATTGATCAAGAAGCTAGTAGCATACAGTATATATATATATATATATATATATATATATATATATATATATATATATATTGTGTCACGTTGCACTATATATGCAGTTAGTTATCTGTTTTTTATTCTCTTAAATTAGAATGTTTTTCTTTTCTTTTTCTACACGAAAGGGAAAAAAGACAAGGGGGAGAGAGAAGGAGTTGGAGAATTAGCAGAAGAATAAAAAGAAAAGGGACCCAATCCAAAATGAGATAAGCATGTAGAAACTATGACAGTACGTCATTATGTTAACACATAATTTCATACGTTTATGAGCAATCATATATGAATATTTTTTATTTTAAACATTTTATCAATATTTTTTTATCTCTCTTTTTATTATTTCATAAATTTTATAATACTTATATTTTTCTCTTATTTCTTTCTTGGTATCTAATAGCATTTGGGTGTGTTCTTTTATCTTTTTCCTTTCGTATTCATTAATCATTGTTTCTTTATACGAAATGTCAGGGAATAATTCACGAGGAGTGTGGTGGGGTGGATTCTTCTTCACCCTCTGGCGACATGCTTCCATGCTCGAGGCCAATGACAGAGAGAAGGCTAAGACCCCCGCAAGAGCAATCCCTCAAGTGCCCTAGGTGTGAATCAACACACACCAAGTTCTGCTACTACAACAACTACAGCCTCACTCAGCCCAGGTACTTCTGCAAGACATGTAGAAGGTACTGGACCAAAGGAGGCACTCTTAGGAACATTCCTGTTGGTGGTGGTTGCAGAAAGAACAAGAAAGTTTCTACTAAGAAAATCATTAATGACCAACACCAACCAGCTATTAGTACTCAAAACCAAGTACACCACCCTGGACCCTCTTATCTTCATAATCACAAAGATCTTCAACTTCCCTACCTTGATGTGCAATTTTCTCACCTCAACAATTTGCTTGGGACTAATGCTGGTGCACTTGGAAACCCTACTTTTATGGAGAGTAAGTATAACATGGGCATGCTTGAGAACCCTAGGCCTATTGACTTCATGGAAAGCAGGTTGGATGGTATGAATATGATTAGGGGTTCCACTAGGAGTTTTGAGCTTCTTGAAAATAGTGATATGACTGTTGGGTTTGGTGATGTGAGTGGCTACAATGGATCGCCATTGAATTATCAAGCTATTTCCTCTTCAGCATTTGGAGGTATGTCCCTTGATGGAAACATTAGCAATGTTGGAACTTATATAATGGACTCTTGCCAGCGACTTATGTTGCCCTATGATGGAGGTGACAACACCCTTAATGGTTCAATTGATGTGAAGCCAAACCCTAAGCTGTTGTCCCTTGAATGGCAAGATCATCAGGGTTGCTCTGGTGCTGAAAAAGTGTCATTGGGATATCTTGATGGATCAGGGTCATCATGGACCGGCTATGGATCTTCCACAACAAACCCTTTGGTCTAGAGCTAATAATTAATCTTCTCTTATCATGAATTAATCATGCAGATACATGATCAAAGGTGGTGATAAGCTCTCTCCAGGCTTGGGTTTGGTATGTATAATGAGCTAATAATAAAGCATTAAAGCCTTTTTGGTTGGAGGGTTCGTTTACTTCTTTATATTTATCTTTGGTAGTGTTTCTTTCTGCCAAGTTGGTCTTTGTTTGGTATTGACTTAACAAAAAAGAGTGTGAATGGGGAAGCTTCAGTGTCCAACTGCCTTTAGATTCTTCTTGTCTTTGTGTGCGCAGCAGCTCTCTGAAAGCTTTAGAATTTGTTGTAACTTCGAGGATGATATGTTAGTTCTTTTCATGTTGAAGAAAATGCGCAGTAGTGCTATATTATATTTGTTTCTATGTTTGTAGGGTTCATTATGCTTCCTTAACTATTCATTTGCTAACTCCTTGTACGTGAGAAATTTGAGTAATATCTTCCATGGAACCTAAATTTTCGTGGGCGGGACTTTTTTTTTTTAATTGCATTATGAATATTTAATGAATTTGAATTATTAAGATTTTTTTACAAAATTAAGAAATTTTAATTAGAGAATGTATACTATTAAAGTGTTGTTGGTACGCGTAAAAGTAAACTCAAATTCTTTATCAAGAGAGTCTAACCAATACCGTATTGTACTCAATTTCTACCAGTAAAAAAAATTCAAATCTTTTAAATAAAATTTTTTGTTTGAATTTTGTGAATTTGAAAAATATGTGGAAGAAGAAACTTGATTAAAGATCTAACTAGATTTTCCGGTAAAAGATTACTCATTAGTAAACTAATAAATATTTTGTATCAATGTTAGTTATGGTGACAAAAAAAATTAAAAAATGTACATTAATCAAAAATATAAAATTATAACAAAAAAAATATAATCATAATTAAAAAATTACCTAAACAAAGCCAAATATCTATGACTTGAGTTCTTTCCTCTTACATATATATCATCCCTTCTCGTAACAAGATCTCGATCCATTTTCAAAACTTTAGGTACGATTGAAATTCAATTCAGTGACGAAAATAAAAAAGATATATTGAAATGATAAGCGATTAAGAAAATTATAAGGATAGTTTGAAAAGGTTCAGAAGAAAATGATAAGCGATTATACGACAGCATGAAAAACATCAAGGAATGGTTTGAAATGGCCACAAGGGAAACTTTTTATCTAGTTGTGGAGCATGTAAAATATTCTTCCAAGGAAGAGAAGAGAAAGCATATTAAGAAAATGTTATTGATAGGGTAGGGAGAATGAAGTTTTCATTATCCAAATTATATTTTAGCCTAATTTTTATATTTGTAATATAAGAGTAGATAGGTAATTTGAACACAAATTTGACTGTTACCCAATTTGTCTGTTTGAAGTTTTCACCAATTTCTTGATCGAACCAGTTGCTTCATCTTTTTAATCTGAGTTTGAGTGCAATACTAAGCATGTTAAAATTTCGCATATTCTTTAGCACAATGAAATTCCAATTTCATGTAATTAAAATTAAAAATAGCTTAAAGTAAATTAATCCTTTCTTCAAAGGCACACCTAACACCTTAATCATTTGAGTGTCTGAGATGAAAGGTTTCAAATCTTGTTTACCCATTGAACCAAAATAAAGAGAATGGAAATTCTTAGTTATATATATATATATATATATATATATGAGAGAGAGAGAGAGAGAACTATATATAGCACAATGATACAAAAAAAAAAGTAATAGTCAAATTTAAACACAGCATTCTGCTCTCAGAAGTTTATTCTACATCCCCTCCAAGGATGCTATTAAGCTTTCAGTTAGCAGGTTCGTATTTGCATATACAGTCGTAAATGTTCCCTTTAATCAACTTTTCAGCCAACCTTTGATTTTTCACCATTGCAAGCTACCAAAAAGTATATAAGAAGGGACAGGGAAAAAATTGTGTCAAAGGAGCCACTTCGACCTAAATTAATCTTATCAACAATATGGCACACAAGCAGGGGACAGAAACCAAATAGGCTTCATTAAAAATCTAAAGTAATTAAAGGGTGCAGTTTCTCATTCATATTTACATAGAATATTTAAAATTTAAATAGCACATTCGCGACTCTAGTAAAGAAAATTTACGAATGCCTTTAGCAATGAAAGAAGAAACCATTAAAATGTTACATAAATCTAAAGATATGAATGTGCAGTTTCCTGTTCACTATGATGATTAGAACCAGTTCAGCTCAGAGGCAAATGCACAAATAGAAAGATTTAAAAGAATGGGTGTATGAGAAGACAGTATATGCATAATCACAGATATGGCAGGGTGAAGATCTTTAAATGTGACTAAATTTTGAACCGAGAATTAATCCATAGCTAGTTCAAAGAACCGAAAATTGTGAGAATACCTCAAAGTCCCTCCGAAAAGTTACAGTAGTGGATCTACACTCAAGGGGATGAGGGCAATTGCCCCACAAGATTTTATTTGTCACATGAATATATCAAATAATTTTTATTTTTTCCCTCAAAAAAATTAGTGTTGTCCCCATAAGATAATTTTTTTAAAAATGAATCTAAAAAGTTATAAGAGATAAAAGAGAGAATAAATTAATATTAATTTTAGCATTGTATATTATAGTATTGACGATTTAAAATCATACAATATTTTTGAAATATGAAAATGTGTAGAGAACAATTATAATTTGTAAAAATATAGGTATTTTGAATTTATTTGTCATGATATTATGCATTATCTAAAAGCTTGAAATTTTTTTTTGCTCCCACCAAAAGAAAATTCTGGATCCGCCACTCGGTGGTTACAAAAAGAAATAGGAAAAAAAAAAAAAGATATTCCATTTAATGAATCCTAACAAGTTCAAGAATCCACCTAACAACCAAAGCAATTGAGTTTAATAGGAAAATGATTTAGATAAGACAACAAGAAATCTTGGAAAAGCATCAAATCAGTAACTGAAACACAACGATGAATATGCCAAATTAAAATTCATCTGACTGAGACAAACCCTTTAAATAGTAAACCAGATGAACTTACCTTCAAAGCATCACACTGAAATCGGGCATTGAGGTTGGTATGAAGAGCTCTACCCATCCCTTCCAAAATTATCTATCAAATAGAGAAAGCTTAATTAGAATCTGCTTCTTGATTTTATTAAATCCATAGTAATTTGATTATATAAACAGAATTGCTTTCCCACCAAATCAGCATCTTTTGCAGCAGCAGCCAGCTCAGAGCTGACCTGTCTCAAGTCTATACATGGACTACCACACCCATTCTCAACAACCATCAAGGGAACAGAAGAAGAATTTTCTCTAGGACTGTCCAAGGTATTAGTCATTGCATCCACCAGCAAGCCACCAGATTCAGCAGCTCGCCTAAGAATGTCACAGTGCTGTAAGATACAAGAATTAGTTCCACTGTTTAAACTAATGCATAATAATCATGGATACTGTGGTCGTGGTGAAATAAAGAAATTGACATAAAAAACAGGGTCAATGATATCACGATCTTCCCAATAACACTTTCAATGAGAAACCACAGCAAGTACTTTTACCAATGATGTGATAGAGAAACAGATAGTTGACACTTAACAAATGTTCTCTAACCATTCTTGTTGAAATCATTGTGAACGCTAGCCTACTTGATCATTTAAATTTTAAAGGAAGGTCTACAAGACAAGAAAAATAAAATAACAATTGCATTTTATAAATGTATGCAGCTGTTTATTTGGATTTAGAATACAAAAAATTAAAGGGAAGTTGTAAAAATACAGGTGTTTCATACAATGCACAACAGTAGGAAAGTGTGTTTTACATAACATCATTACATGCCAAATTTGTGTGCGTGGAAATTTCTTTACTAGGAATATCGCAAGCATGAGACTTTACCATGAAAACAAAAAGAGAGGTAGTAAAGACATTCATATGAATTTTACAAAGGAGTTATCTAACATCACAAAATATTACAGAGACCAACAAATTAAAGTTCATGAAAATACACAAACCTTGGCAGCCTCAGCAACAATGTCAGGGAGCTCCATTGCGGTCACATCATTCAAAGCAGGAAGGGAGTTTGCAACCAGGACCACCTGCACTCATGCATTATTATATTCGTACTACACAACTCGGGCATAGGACCCATTATAAGGATGCTGATTTGTCCCTTTATTGGATGACTGTTTACTTTTCTATCAAGAGAACAAATGTAATTCTACAACATCAGACATCTATACTCAATCAAAACGTTTATTGAATTCATGATTCGTGAATAGTTGAAATTAAAATCAAATATTTTCCTGTGGGGAAATTCATTCCAATATAGTAACTTCAAATTTTCTTCAATAAAGAAAGTAAACTCACTTCAGTTCCACGGCGGAGGAGCTCTCGTGCCAGGGGAAGCATCCCAAGAACAATGTCAGCACCTGCATTGTCCACAAAAAGTAAAGCTCTTCTATGTGGGGGTGGTTTCTTGTCCCCAGTTCCTAACATTCTTTGTTTAAAGGCATCAAAATCATCCACCTGAATGGCAAAAAATTAGCTCAGTATTCAACTATCAACCATGCACGAGATCAATACCCTCATCATGAATATGTTGAACTACACCTACACGCCAAGGTCTCTGCATTTTGTTGCGACTCATTCTGTAAATTTCAATAATAGTTCCTTTATGATAGAGATCCACACATGCACGAGATCCCCAATCAAAAATGTTTGCAGCAAGAACACCTTCAATGAGAGTAAGTAGTCTTGTTTCCTGAAAGAAATGAGGCTTTCAGATTAATAGCCAACATGATTTATGAGAAACTAGAGTGGCATAGGGGCGCTATGAACCAAAATGCAAAAAGGACTACTGGCATATTGAATTTAAAGTTTTAAACTCTGCATGCCATGAAAATGAAACTCACTGGTACATTGTCACTTCTACTCACTTTACATATATTGACTTGAAAAAGGAATAATGTATTAGTTGCATATATCATCTCATGTACTACACGAAAAGGAACAAATATTGACTCCTCCCACCATGTTAAATTCAGAGGATTATAGTAATAGTAAGGCATACCTCATCCATGCTATCAAGCTCCATCAACAAATCAGGTAGGACAGCAAGTGATGCCTCATTTTCCCTATTATAGATATAAACACAAATAACAAATTTAAGTGATCAAGAATAAGGACATTCTGAGGATAATATAGGTCTAGAGATGACATGAACTACATTAACATTGATAGAAGGGAAGTTCTCTTCTTTTTGTTTTAAGAGTTGAGTTGTGTATCTAAAGCTTGTATCTTTTATGATGAAGCAGCTATGAAGTATTTTTCACTAGGTGAGGCTAGCTGCATAAATCAAAAGACACCATTGTTTTCTATCTTCAACTAAACCCTTTGCTAGTCCATTTAGATAAAATATAAACATAAAAAAAAAATCCAGGTTTTCATGTCTACTCTAGTCATGATGATCAGGTTTTGGGTAATGAAACACAAATAACTCTGAAATTTTTTGAGAGAACTAAATAAGAAAAATCCTAACAATAAGGGGAAAAAAATAATTAAGAAAATCAAGAGATGTACACATTACAGATGTACAAGAAAGCAGGATAGTGAGACCCCTAGATCAACCAAAAAAAGGATATTTAGATTTCCAAATGTTTTTATTATAGGGTTTAGGAGACTCAGATTTCCAAATGGTTGTGCCCCTGATGTTATTCCTATTGAGTACCATGGTCAAGTTTACAATTTGACCTGAGAAGGAGATTTGGATTTTCAGGTAGGTTTGTCAAGAAGAGACCTCTCCCAATTAGGAGAATGAGTAAAAAAAACAGAAAACTAAAGTGTAAACACAACAGAAGGGTCAAGAGCCCTTATTCTCCCAGTTTTTTTATAATTATAATGAAGAAATTAAAATTGAACACTATCTCCTTAGATAACCATCTGATAACAGAGAGGAACATTGCATTCTGCACCTTTCAGTGAGACAGAATAATGGCATTGCATCATATCACACGACTAGCCAACCTCTCTTTATCTAAGTAAATTGCTTTTGTGGAAGTTGCACATGTAAATAGACATATAGTGGCTTAAAAAACCAGTTACATCTAGAGTCCTCCAAGATCTCATCCATATGGTTCAATGACGATATATGAGAAAAGCTAGTAAAATTTTTTCTAAAACACACTTTCAAACAAACTAAAATTGAATGAAATACATGTAGGTCCCACTGAATGATGCGAGTCCCACTCTAATGGAACCTATATGTATTTCACCTAATAATAAAACCAGTGTTGGAAAAGAATGTGTTGGTTTCTTCAAACATAATTACCTCTGCTTTATACTTATATACGCATCAAAAAAATGAAATTCCCTCAAGCATTCTTCCCTCATTTCCAGTAGTCTGGCCAGACCTAACTTCCCGTATGCAGCAGGCTCCTCCATTAACCTATTCAGTTATGCAAGTTGATCAGTTGGAGAAGTGTATTGCCAGCCAAAATTAATAAATTTTAAACACCTATTGAGCTCATTGAGTGTTATATTGACAAAAATGATACAAAACAAATGGTTTTTAGGAGTAAAAACTAATGCAACTGATCAACCATAAACTAATTAAATAGTCTTGAATTGTTCTTATAAATTTGCATCAGTATAAGAGGATAGATAGCATGACTTAAATAACAGTAGTAAGCCGTGAAAACAGCAACATCATGTATTACCTAGCCAGGTGGGCAGAAAATGCACGAGCAAAAGCATCACCCCTTCTCTTGGCATCATCAGTCCCACCTTCACTTGCTACAGCCTATCATATTTTAGTAGGGGTGTCAAATGACTGGATTGGGTAAATTTTGAATTGAATTATATTGGATGGGTTAAAAATAAACCAATAATACATTCATGATCCATTAAACATGTATTAAAAAATCCAATTCATCCATGACTCATTTAATAAAAAAACTATCCTACCCATCCATTAACCATTTTTTATGGATGGAAATCCAACCCATCCATTTAAAGTATATTATATTTTATTTGTTCAAAAAAAAAATTTTATTAGATAAAGTTCTATATTTATACACATTTTTGAATCCAAACATTGTAGAGTTCAGCACTCATTCCTTAAAGACTATGCTCAACCAATGAACTTTGGACTACTTGACCCAATGAATTACAAAAATATGTTGGATAGTTCACTATCCATCTAATAACATAAATTCCAAGACTAATAGTCATCTCAAGCGTGAAGTTTGTAGAATCGAACATTGTGGGTGGTCTTGTTACCAACCGTTATTGGACCACCCACAAATGTCCATTTCTATATACTTTACGCTTGAGATGTTCAATCCTTGATGTGACGGAGTATTGGAGATCATACATTGACTAGTGATGTGACCAAAATGGTATATATAAGTGGGGGTAACCCTCGCCTCATGAGGAACTTTTAGGGTTGAGTTAGGCTCAAACCCAAATTTTAAGACTTTAGTTGCTCACATGATTTTTTGGGCCTCTTTATAGTGCTAATGTAAGGTTGTCAAGTTTTTTACAGAGAGATTTGCCTTGGTTTTTATGTTTATTGGTTTGGTTTGTTTAAAGAAAAAGCCTGATCCCATGCTTTGCTTTGTACTGTTCTTTCTTTATTGTCTCTTAAATTTTATATGATATATTGATGTAAAAGATATTATTACTCATTAAATATCATCTTGTTACAGGAATACATTTTAACTTTTTATAAGCAGAACGTAGAGTTATTTCATTCATTAATTTCTTATCATGTGCTAGGATGTTCCTTCTATTGCCTTTGTAACATATGAAGAGACAAAAAATGATAAAAGTCTAGGTGTTAAAAGACAGAACAGTTACCTTGTCCACAAGATCTGGCAAGTGCTCTGACAAAATCTTGAACCAATACCTTCATCAAATACAAATTTTGCATTAGCCACAGAAGCCAAGCACTAGAGACAATGGTAGCCTTGATTGGCAATAAGTTAAAATTTATTTAAAATATTGTGCTCACTCTAATTCACTGTGATCTGAGAGATCAATAGTATTAGGCTCATACCTGTAGAGACATAATTTATGTTAAAAAATAGAGAAATACAATACTGTCAGTAGAAGGCCAGTGTGTTGAGTATGATACATACATTTTCAGGTCTGCTAGCAATGGAAACACCTCTAAAGTGGGTACTAGATGTAGGACACCAACGTTTAGAGCACTAGCATCAGATCGCAGAGTACTTCCTTTTGACAAAGGAACTTCAAAACCCCCGAGTCCAGTAGTTCCAGGAGGAGCCATCGGCACAGGGGCAGTGATCTCAGTTACCTTTTGTAGAAACTTCTCCATCCATGAAATCTGCACTAGAATTGCTTAAAACATAATATTTGCTAACAAATTGAGCTGCTTCCAAGCATAAGAAAAAGAACTAAAAAATGCCTCTAGATGGCATACTGGTTTCCAAAACATCTAAAATTCACTCAATATCATGCAATCAATATGGCAAGTATTCAAAACCAACAACAAGGTTTAGCAGTCCCCTGCTCATTGTCTGCATAGGCATACTTTTCAGTTACAATCTAGCCCCCGTTTTTTTTCATACATTCTAATTCAATGTTTGTCACCATCCATTGTTTAATTGATTCATTCATTCAAGAGCTTTGAAATGAACCATAGCACAGGAAAATTCAAAAGTATAACAAAACAGAGACCTCTTACTACATCACTAGAGTAGTATTAAACAGGATAGTAAAAAGCCTAATGAAAGAAAAGTCAAATTAATACACCCACCTCAAAAATGGCAAGAACCAGAAAATTTTTAGGAATTTAACAGAATAATAATCAAATTTAACATAAAAGGAAAAGGAGTGTTTGACAAACTCTTTACAAACTACCAAGGATGTTGACACGGTTAAAAAAAAATCACTCCTTTTCAATTCACACTATAATCACTTCCTACACATTTAAAGGTTTTATCATTATTCATTTCTACATTCAACATTTTCTGTCTTTAGAGGGTAAGCAAGTATTCGAACACCATTGAATATGATTCCTTTCAATGGATGACATGACAAATTATTCCAGAGAATCTCACTAGTGGAGTTACTTTAGTAATTTTATTATTGCTTCAAGAGATACCTGAGCCCTAACACAATATAGTGGAATATTCCTTATGGTACCAAAATTGATAGCCAAAAAAATCATTTCCATTAATTTGACTTCAAATTTACACCATAGCTTAGAAGTTAGAACACATTTAATTTGATCATTTTCCTTAAACAAGTGACCAGCAAACATCAAGGTTTTCCAATTCCTCTCACTTGCCTTCTCATTCAAATCCCTAAGTGGGGGGCCATGAATCTTGCCTCCTGTATATGGAGCACCCATTGGGAATCTTTCAACTAACTGATGCACCATTAGGTCATCTAAACCATGCTTTTCATAACTCATAAATGCACCTAATGCTCCAAGAAATCCTTCATGTCGCAAGAACATTGCTTGTGCAGCCCCATTAGACCTGCATGACAAATATGTAAATCTTGACACAATATAACAATTAAATCAAAAGCAAAGAAATAATTGTTTTTGCTATGTCAAACCAATAGGCAATTTATGTACCAGAAATGAATTGCAAAAGAAATAGCATCCATGGTATAGGCATGACCCCTTATAAAAAATCCTCCAAAAAAGATACGCTTCAACCCAAACCGCAATGCATTTAAGTAGGCTATCTACACAGAAGAGACAAAAATAACAGAATTGGTCAGGTACACAATGGAAGAACAAATAGTGGAACAGAATATGAAAACTACAGATGGAAGATAATCCTGATAATGCCAGAAAGCATGATATTGAACTAGTGTCATGGATCATCTTCATTATTAGAGATGTGTCTCCATTCATGTCTTTTCTCATTGTAGGTGGATCAAAATAACCTTTTTCTGGAAAATATTTCTAAAGAAAAAAAAATGTTTCAAAATCAGTAGACTATCATTTAAATTTTAGCCAAATAAAAAAAGGTTTACAATTTCTGAAAAAACTAATGTGAACTTTTCAACATAAAATGAGTAGCTATTTTACAACAAAAATTAAATGTTTAAGTACTTTTATGGAGAAACTCTATAAAGGATACATTCTTTCATTCAGTACGTGTATATTTAAATTGAAATTTAACAATATTCAATAAGTAAACACAGAGAACTGAATATTATTTACACATCTAATTTATCCAAAAAGCTGAATGAAACAGAAGAATCATTAGCATAAATGTATCACAAACTGCTTGCACTTTTCCAGCTTGAATTTTTGCTGGAAAAAAGACAAAATTACGATTGTCAACTCACCTGGGCAATATTGTATGAAATCATTCGTAGAAGAGAGAGCGATATATCTTCAGGTCTGTAATCTTCAAGTCCCTTTTTTTCTGAGGTAGCCTTGCCAAAACTTGAAGCAATGGTAGAAGCCGATAGGCCAATCTATGGTTATTTAACACCGGTAAATACTAAGTTGTGATTGATAGAAAACATATCAAATGACTCATATCAATTTAATCCAGAAAATAAGTAAATTTAGAGCATTTTCTTATATCAGATAAATATCATTATCATACAGCAATGATCAACTGCAAAATTTACCTTAGAATAGTCCATGCCACCATAAATGTCCCCAACAAGCATGTCAGTATTACTATTATCTCCTTTCTGACTCAGCTCAAGTAATTCATCAAAGCTGGAACTCATTTTAAGAAACCCTTTGGCAATAGTTCAAATATAGAAGTAGATAAAGAGAAAAAAATGGAGAATTATCAGAAAAATGACCTCTCACACTTTGTTAACAGCCTTCCCAAGCCCCAATAAGTACCACCACCAACATTAGTCCCACTGACCCTCTCATATTTTCCGTCCCCATCAACCTGTATTAACCCAGATTAAAATAATAGATTACCACCAGTTTGTCTTTATAAAACATAAACCAAAGGGATCGGCAAGTTAAATAAAAAGAGGAAACTAAACAAATATACCTTGATCATACTAACACCAGATCCAATATTAACTAGAAGATAAGGAAACAAGTCGTTAGTGTCAATTTGAACAAACTCTTTCTGGCCCTCCATGTGTGTAAAAGCTTCATGACGAATTGCCTACTAAGAAGAGGTACAACATCTAATTAGCAATTATCAATATAGATTAGCAAGAATATTTTGAAAGGAAAGGAAGAAATGCATGAGATAAAGACTTGCACAAATTTTTCAACTCGCAAGATGGTCTTGTAACTATCAAGATCATTATTAAACAAAATAAAAGAGAAAACAGATAATTCCATGAGTTTGATCCACCTTCAGCAAGAAATTTGCTCCTGCTACAAGACAGCTCATTTCATCTTCTTTGTCAAGACTCAGTCCGAGTCTTTCTTTGAAAAGGTCAGCAAATTTGTGTGCCCCACCACCAGTAGCCTTGTCACAAAATGAATCCATTAACGGAGTAGTTCAATGAAATTAACACTAAACAAGCAGTAATGAATTACACAATTATCTATAATAATCACAACTCTTAAAATAGTGTCATAAACAATACCAGTAACATATAGAATAAATGGAAGCATCTTTGTTGTTGTTATTATACAAAAGGGAAAAGAGACTCGGCTTATTATCATTTTCACAATAACTACTTCCAAATGTGATAGCTGGGCATAGATTATGGCACTTGTGCATGCAAGCATCAAGCTAAAATAAAATAACTTGCATTTTGGAAATTTGATATATCCCTTCAACTAAAGAAAAAAATAACTCAGCTTCTGAAAATGTAAAAATAGTCGGAGAAACTAAGTTACCTTAATTATGGCATTTGAATCAGTCCTGGCATCAGAATAACGTGATTCCCCTCCTATAAACAACAAAAAGTCCATAATCTTGAATTGATTAAGGTCTGAAAGTAGTTGAACTAACACATAAATGATATTCAAAATCAAAACATGCAGTACTCTTTTAGCAATCCAATGTGGTACTGAAAAGACAGATAAAGCATACATAAAAGAAGTAAATTGAACAAGACAGTAATACCACCAGCAGAGTGAAGCTGCTTTGAGCTAATGAAGTCTAGGCACTCGTTAATCTTGCTAGTTTCAAACTTCACAAAATGAAGCCTTCCACCAAGAATAGGATAGCTTCTCCTGTTACCATTGGGTGGAAATCCCAGTCGATTCTTCACATTTTTCACCCTTTTGTCATAGGTTGATTGGTCTTGGTGTCTTGAAAAGTACACCAACTTTATAAGAGATCCTGCCCATATATTTTCAATCGTAAGTTCCAGCCATATTTCAAATATTACCAACCTTTTCCTCTGAAATTAACAAGCAAATTAACAGTCACACGTCATTGAGGGGAGAAACTGCCATTGCTACCGTTCAATCCTCTTTTCTTTATTTATTTCACCCACCTAAAAGGATAATACTATAACAAAGAAATTTAGGGGGGATTACGAAATCCTCGACACAGGATGGGAGACAATCATCTTTGAACCGGATAGGATCGCCCTAGACGACAAAGCTCTCCTCCAAGTATTTAAGGTTCAATCTTGAAACAATTAAGTATACTACCGCCAGTTAATTCATGAGCTCTCTATAGTTCCAGTTACTTTTGGGTTGAAGGAGGAAGTCCAGGGACCAGCGTAACATTATTATTCTTTATATGTAATAATCTCAGCATCCAAAAATTTAACAAAAAAAATAGAAAATAAAATGGTCATGATGGGCATAAAACATAGTTAGCCTTTGTTGACAAATAAAAGAAAGGTTGAAGCCAAATAATTCATAAGACGAAATAAGAATCTGAAATTGTTATTATAATAATATGCATATACCTCCAATATCAAGAGCGAGGTGAGATATATCATGAGACTGATTGGGTAGCAAAATGGTTGGATACTTCTCTTCGAAGTTTCCTTGAATTTCTGCTTTGCTCAGATCCAGCTGAGGCCGTGAACTCGACCGGTGCATTGAACTGTTGCTGCCCGTGTGCGCCATCTCTCTCTCTCTGAGTCTCAAAGTTTCAAGTTTCAACCTCAAATCCAATAATGAAATGAAATTCACCAAACCCTCCTTTTGTAGAAGAAAATTCATTCATTCATATTGACAAGCAAGTCAACCATCTGCTCATTAGTCATAACCCCACCTAACTCACTCCCTCGATCGCAAGCTTACGTGCTCAATGAATCAAAAAACGCACGCGATGTAATTTTTATCCCTCACTAACCTAATTTAATTCCTGGTCAAAATTAAATAGTTATTTTTAGTTACTAATGTCAATGTCAAGTGAAGCCGCTTTGCAGTAACAGATAGTAAATTTCTCTCGTTCAATCACATTAATGCATGAAACGTTCATTTTGGATACTCTCAGTGGAATTTTGAGTTTTTGACCCAAACACCGAACAAAATCCACTTAAAATTATTTCATAGCAGTATGGGAGTTGGATTCTTTATCATGTCAGCATGCGTGGGAGATGGTTATTTTTTTATTTTTTGAGTGAGAAAAGAGAAGTAAAACAAGAATGTATTTTAGTCTTTTATGGCGTGTTTGGAAAGGAAAGAAAAACAACCAACATTGGAGATAAATTATATTTTTTTATCCACATCTTTTATATTTTTTTTTCTATTTCTATCACATATGTTTTTATCGTTTAAACAAAACAAAAAGGAAGACAACTTTGTCATTTTTAAAGAGTAACTATTTATAATTTAATCGTTTTTAAGTAAATAATAATAATAATATAAATTTAATGTTTTAATGTTTTATTATTTTAATAAATATTATATGGTTTTTAAATTTTAAAAAAAAGTGTTTTTTCTTCATTTTTTCTCTATAGAAAATGTATATATATATATATATATATATATATATATATATATATATATATATATATATATATATATATATATATATATATATGTGGTCGTTCTTCAAACCGAATGATATAACATTTCATTCATATTGCCTGAAAGGTATTGTGAAGGCAGTTTTGTACCTATGAGATTTTTGTATTTGAATTTGTCAGAATCTTGACTTCATATCAAATTTGGAAAATATCTTTGGAGAATTTAATCTATTGAGTAAATCATTTTTGTTTGGAATATGATACCTAATCCATTGTAAGATTTGATTCAGCAGTTTATAATTTATCACCATAAGAGGTGTACCCCGTTCAAGTTTCGCTTGTTTGTTGATATAGAAAGCAGTGCAAAATCATAGGCTTTTGCTTTTTCTAATTAAACCTTTATCAAGTAGATCTTTAATTTCTTTTTGACAATCTTGAAGGAGTTGTTCGTTCATTCGAATTGGTCTGGCTTTGGTGAGAATTTGTTTTTCTCTAAACTCTTACTCATAAAGGAGATCGACTATATATTTTTTCTTGTTCCAAAATGCATGAGACAAGTCAGAACAAATAGTGGATTGAATATGCTGCAACAGAGATTGGATTTTCTCTTTTAATTGGGGGTTTTCCACCAATATTGTTAAAAAAATACTTCTTCTTTTAAAAAAATTGATTTGGCTAATCTTCTTTTCTAAGAAGTTTATGTTCCTTGAAATAGGTTTAGTAGAAAAGTTAAATGTAATTTTTCTTCCTAGATGGATAGTGGTTATTCCTTCCTTGGATATCTGAAGGGGGTAAAGATCTAATGAAGGGTGTTCCTAAGATAACTTCATTCTTAAGGTTTTTTACCAGAAAAAAAATTGTTTCGATCCTAAGACCTTGATTTTCTATGATTGCGCTTGATAATTTGTAATTATTTTTTAATGTTGAGTCATTCGCCGTACTCAGCTTTTCTGAGGTTTTCTCAAAGAATTTTATAGGAACTAATCCTTCTAACATACACAATTTGAATCAGCCACAATGTCTAATATGCTCATTATATCTAAAACAAAATCATTTATAATGATTCTAGTATTGATATAGATTTTTTTTATTTTAATCTTGTTGATTAATCCCATAAACTTTTGATCTTCTCGATCTTCATTTTTAACCTCCTTTTCCTCACCCTGAATCATTTTGTTCTTCAAGATGAGATAGGATGATTTAATGAATTTCTTATTGTTATCTAAGTTCTTTAATTTCTTGGCCTCAGATTGAATATATATATATATATATATATAGGTAGTTGCCTTAATTTCTATATCATCTAAGACCTTAAAAAATCATATTTAAAAATAAATATTTATTACTAATTTGAATTATATATATATATATATATATATATATATATATATATATATATATTACTATTTTTATTAGTAAGGCTGAAGTTTTTAAGATATTAATTGAACAAATGAAAATTTTGGAAAAGGATAGATAGAAAAGAATATTGTATTTATCTTAAAAAAATCTACTAAGTATTATAATATTGAATATAATATGTTTTTAAAAATCAAATTCTCAAATTATTTTATCTGTTTATTTTTTTCCAGGTAGATGGGAAGACAAAACAATATAACACATTAGCCACAAAAGGCTATTCTTGGTTAAGAATGCATATTATTATTATTATTATTATTATTTATATACATATATGACATATCATATGAGATGAATGTATTTTATATGATAGTGAGAGAAATAAATTTGGATCGTTGTATATGGAGGGTTAAGATTTAATTAATCATCTCAGTCTCATAATATATGTATGCACACACACACACATACATATATAGGGAGTGATCATCCTCATTATTCATTTCCCTTGAATGTCATGGTTATAATAAGTCATTAATCTTATCCGTTAGAATCCAAAGAAATGAATGGTGAGGACGAGAGTTATTCCTTTGTGTAAGTTGAACTTTTCTTTGTATTGAAATAGGATCACTTGATACCAAGTGGGACCGAGGTATTCTGAGAGTAACTTTAAACCGTTACACTTCAAGATAATGAATGGTGAGGATGCAAAATAACTCTAAAAGAATTATTTTGAAATAAGTTGATCCTTCCTCGTGTGTGTATGTTTATATAGTTACATTTCACTAAACTTCAACATTTGCAGAAGATAAACAAGTCCACCACAAATTTAGGAAGCAGGAAGGGGGGACGACGAGCAGGAACTCAAGGTAATTGGTATAAAATTAATTTTGTATGTTGTTATTATAATAATGATTAATGTTAATTAATATAAAATTGTGTAAAATTAGTTATAATTGTTGTTTTATAGCAATGATTAAAGTGATAACTAGTGTAAAATTAATGTGTGTTTGTTGTTATTATAATAACAATTAAGATTATCATAATTTAATATAAAAATTAGATTCTATTTTATGTGTAAAATAATAATTTTTTAAAAACTATTATTTATTAAAATCTAGACATATAAACAATTATAAAAGAAGAAAAAAAAATCAACCCCTTTATAAGATTTTTGGATATGTCACTTGATAACATTCAATAAGTCCAAGCAAATTAATGAAATTATGGTGAAAATTTGAATTGATTCATTTTTTGCAATAATATAAAAAATAATAAAATTATTAATAAAAAATTTCCTCCTCCAAGATGTAGAATATATTATCTACTATATTTTTTTATATACTATCTACTACTTGTTAAAAAAAAAACAACTTAATTATTCAATAAGTTCTTATCATGCTAGGACTTATGCCACAAGTGCTTAAATTTCAATAAATTATTGGCATTTATAAAACTCTTAAGAATTTTAGAACCCATTTGGGGTAGTTGCCAGTTTTTTATTTTGAGTTTCAAATGCAATTTTTAAAATAAAATATATTGACAAAAATGAAACTAAAATGATTTTTAAATTTTTTTTGAAACATTTTTACACTCATTTTCAAAACCAAGAAAAAAAAGATTTTGCGAAGTTGGTTTTTAGTTTAAACAAAATATAAATTCCCCATATTTAACAATGATACACTTTTTTGTTGTCACTACCACCTCCATCATCAATATTGTCACTACCACTAATATCACTTTTGTCATTGTTACCACCACACAACTATCACCACTTGTTGTCACCACCACCGCCACTAATATCACCTCTGTCACCACCAACGTCACCATTATTAGTTATCATCACCACATCGTTACTTCCACCACCATCTACATCACCACCTCCACACCACTACCACTGTGACCACCATTGATATCTTTATTGTTAATGCTAGTGTTGAAATCATCACCATCATTATTATCGTCACCACCACACAAAAATACTTTTATACTAATTTTAATACAATGTGAAACTTTCAAAATGAGTTTATTTGAAACTAATTATATTTTAAAAATTGGTTTAATTTTTTTCAAAACTAAAACTAAAAACTAGTTGTTATATTTTAAAAAAATCAAAACTCAAAATTAAAAACCATCCCAAATGACCCTTAAATTTTTTGAACAATATTTCAAAAATAAATAAATAAAAAAAAAGAACCTTATTCTCGTGTATAACAAAAACAAGGCTAAAAAGGCAAAGGAAGCACTCTAGGGTGGTGACTACAAGTATTTGTGGGTTGGATTTGACTAAAATCATTATCAAACTCGATCAAAATTTTATGAATTGGGTAGAATTTGTATACTTTTTTTACATACTCGACCAAAACTAGCTTGATCATAAACAAGTTAGGTTGAGTTGAATTAACTAAGTCTTAATATTTAAAATTATTATTTATTTTGTTAAAATTATTTTTGTTTAGAATAATAATTTGTTTTTTTTTTAAAACTTTTGTAAGTATATAATAACTAAAAACATTAACAAGAGACCATACTTTGATAATATTATACTAATAAAATTGTTAATTTTGATATTAATTTGATATTTTTATTTTAAATAAAAATAAGAGTTTATTAGTCATGCAGTCGTGTAAAATAATTTTATATCATCGTCCAATTACAAATTATTGATATATCTTTTAAAGTAATTATCATAAAAATAAATAATCTTATTATAAATGACGAATTGTGATTAAACAACATATAATTTTTTTTATACTATTAATATATAATTTTTTTTTTCTAAAAATAAAATATTGTATTAACATGAAAAACATAAATAAAATCTAAGACATGGATAAAAGGAAAAATTTAAAAAGAAAAAAAACATGAGTAATTTAATTTAATAAATTATGTGTGCTAAAAATTAATGAATTTTATATTTAATAGTTAATTTATTATAATAAATTTAATTATTTTGATTGGGTAAGGTTAGATCTGTTTTAAAAAAATATAACTAATTATTCAATCGATGATTAAATCTTAATTGAATCATATTTTCGATTCGAACACTTTAAAATAATTTAATATAATTATGTCGAGTCGAATGAGAGATTCACCATATCCTATCCGATCCGACCGTGAACTAACGCTGGTACATAAAAAACTCAAAGCAAAACAAAACCCTAAACCCTAACCAACACTGTCTTCGAATCACAGTAGCGGCAATTTGCCCAATGGAGCCCCTACGATTGAAGACCAACTACCGCTGCGTCCCCGCTCTGCAGCAGTTCTACACTGGCGGCCCCTTCGTCGTCTCATCGGACTCCTCCTTCATCGCCTGCGCCTGCGGCGAGTCCATCAAGATCGTCGATTCAGCCACTGCCGCCATACGCTCCACCCTCGATGCCGACTCTGAATCCTTCACCGCCTTGGCTCTCAGCCCCGACGACCGCCTCCTCTTCTCCTCCGGCCACTCCCGCCAAATCAGAGTCTGGGACTTGTCCACGCTTAAGTGCGTCCGCTCCTGGAAGGTACCGCACCGTATTATTCCCCTTTCATTTCTTTCAATTAATAATAATGTGTTCGTGTCTGCTAATGTGCGCGTTTGGTGTAGGGTCACGAGGGTCCGGTTATGTGCATGACGTGTCACCCTTCTGGAGGGTTGCTTGCTACTGGTGGAGCAGATAGGAAGGTTCTAGTGTGGGATGTGGATGGTGGTTACTGCACTCACTACTTTAAAGGTCACGGTGGTGTTGTTTCTTGTGTTATGTTCCATTCCGATCCTGAGAAGCAGCTTGTGAGTTAATGCTTTTATTTGATTGTGTTGTGCCAGCGAGCATTTTACTGTCTGAACCGATTGATATGTTTGTGCAAGAGTGAAGTATTAGTCCCTGTTTGTATAAACTTCACAACAAGTACTTAATAAGATAAGAAAATAAGAAGATCAAATGAATTAAACTTCTCTCACAAGTTAAAATTAACTTATGCTCATACAAACACTCTCATCTAACTTCTTCAAGAGTTGAGGTGCATAAGTTGATTTTAACATGCGGAAAAAGTTTATCTTTATTTTCTTCTCCCATTAGTGTTCATCGAGAAATTCATCAAAACAGATCTTAGATCGTAATTTTGGACCACTGATATATCACTTGTTATAATCTGAGCTTAATCGAATGAGGACTGGACTTGTTCTCCTGTTTTTCCAATGGAGAAGTGAAATACTTTTTGTGGTGTAAAATGACACAATCCATTAGTGTGAATGTCAAATAAGTGCACTGAATCTAGTGATTGATGGGGGTGGGGGTTAATAACACTGACATAAAGGAGTTGACACGATTGTTTGCTTTTAGTCCTTTTAATGCAAATCTGATTTTGTTTAACCCTACCCTATTCCTCATTTTTAACTATTCCCAATTTTTTATTTGACCTTTCTTCATTGGTGCACTCAGCTTTTTTCTGGCAGTGATGATGGTGGTGATCATGCAACTGTAAGGGTTTGGGATATTTCCAAGACCAAGAAAAAGAACTGCATTGCAACACTAGATAATCATAGCTCAGCAGTGACTTCTTTGGCATTATCTGAAGACGGATGGACACTGCTTAGTGCTGGAAGAGATAAGGCAGGCTCTATTAGTCTCCATCTTACTATTTGTTTTACTTTACCTTTTCAAATGAATATAGTCCACTGAATTAACAAAATGTTGTGCGGAATATTTGCAGGTTGTAACATTGTGGGATCTTCATGGTTATAGTGGCAAGAAGACTGTCATTACAAATGAGGCAGTTGAAGCTGTTTGTGTAATTGGTGCTGGGAGTCCTTTTGCTTCATCTCTCGATTTATATCAGCAAAATGCAAAAATACATGATGGTTCCGAAATATTCTATTTCATTACAGTTGGTGAAAGAGGCATTGTACGCATATGGAATTCCAAAGGGTAATATATGAAGATTTCTCAATCATCATTATAAATATCTCTAGTTCTATGACATTTTGCATTAGTTACACTTAGCTTGGGTTTGCTTAAGCTTTTAAAAAAGTGATCTTAAGATAGTGTAAAAAAGTGATTTGTTTTTTAAAGATTTTATGTAAAGCAGAAGTTATTTTTTGTTTGGTGGAAATTATAAATGATTCTTTTTATTTTGAAATATGATATTTTTTAGATTCTGATATTTTTCAAAAACTTAAACTTACTAAAAATATTAAAAAGTATTTTTTTTTCCAAATAAAAGTTGTTTTTTAATGAAAAAGAAACAAACAAGCTCTTATGCAATGATTCAGGTTAAAAAATTGGAAACAGAATGTGTTTGCCACTGGATATTTTTTCTTATGGGGGCAGCTTGTACATATTTTAACACACTTAAATTTCTGATTTGTGATGTAAGTATACTGAAAAAAGTGAAAGATCAATTTCATAATTGCATCAATCGAGATGGAATTTATGCACAACCGCATTAGTTTTTTTTTCTTTTTTCTATTGACAGTGCAGGTTGCATCTTTGAGCAAAAAACTTCAGATGTTACAGCCGGCATGGATGAGGATGGCTCACGTAGGGGTTTCACTTCTGCTGTTATGCTTGCCTCAGATCAAGGATTGCTTTGTGTAACTGCAGATCAGCAGTTTCTGTTTTACTCTCTGGACTTCACTGAACAGTTGTTGCAATTAAATCTAACCAAAAGACTTGTGGGATATAATGAAGAGATTGTAGATATGAAGTTTATTGGGGATGATGAAAAATTCCTTGCTCTTGCTACAAATCTTGAACAGGTATGGCTGTATGGGGATGTGCATTTTTATCTAGAAATTCGTAAACTGTTGTGATTCAAGTAGAGTATGGCTTTTTTAGCAACCCAGTCAATATGAACATATCAATACTGAAACAAAAAAGCTAAGCTTTCTTTACTGCAGGATATTGTTTTTGTTTGGTGCACAATTTTGTGGTGTTTGTTCTTGTCACTTCCCTCAATTTGATTTAGTGTGTTCTTGAAGTAAATGTAACTAGTGCTGAATATGATGATTGTTAATGATCCATGCCTATGTTTATATGGATGGAAAATAGTGAGTGTGGTGCGCCCTTTTTATAATAAATATAAAATTTGGGGATGAGATTCCACTGATAGAATTTGAGCTGTGATGTGACATGAAAAGCTCATTAGTTTTTTAAGTTTGCTTTGTCTTTTGGACAAATGCCATATGTTTAGAGCAAGAAGGATTAAAATATTTTGTTGGGTGTCCATTTCCGATTTTGCAACTGTCAGTAGAGCATTTTACAATACCTCACAATCTTATATTTGGATAAAACAACAAACATATTTTATCCTTTTCGAAATATTATCTAATTGTTGCTTCTTAGTGAATCTAATCTAAGTGATTCAACACACAATTGTGCATTTTTATCAAGAATAAGAACAGTAAAAAAGAACAAAAATGAAATCTTAGCAGTATGTTGCAAAAACTTGTTCTATCACAAGAGCAAACAATATGTCTTAATATTTTGAAACAATGATTATCAAAAAAGAATAAATGAAACATTGAATCCTGTTAATGGTTGATGAATATAAAAACTTCAGCATTGATTCTTCAACCTTCAATTTGTTGTGTTTTACATTCTATAGTCTAGCAAGAATGTTGTTTAAGATTTTGGTCTTTAATGTATAAACCTACTGGAGCTTTGCAGATTCGGGTTTATGACCTTTCATCTATGTCATGTTCGTATGTCTTATCTGGTCACACTGAAATTGTTCTATGCCTTGACTCCTGTGTATCAAGTTCTGGGAAACCACTGATTGTTACTGGAAGTAAAGACAACAGTGTAAGTTTTCTCCCCTTTGATCTCAACATTGTTGTAAAGTCTTTAAATTTTTTTCTATGGGAAAAAGTGTTTGAGGTGCTTCAGTTCAATGTTACATGGTTAACAACGGGTGCTCTATTGAGTTCATAATATGTGTGTAGTGCACTATGTTCAAGTCTTGTACATAGGAATTAGTAATCACACAACAAATGTCTACTTGCCAAATAGGTTAGGTTATGGGAACCAGAAAGTGCAAACTGCATTGGAGTTGGTATAGGTCACATGGGAGCTGTTGGAGCCATTGCCTTTTCAAAAAGAAAGCGAGATTTCTTTGTTAGTGGCAGTAGGTAAGTATTGATGTATATATTTCAATTTTGATTATTAATTGAAAGAACTTATCTATTTTTTTACTCTCCACAAGTTCCTTTACTTTGGATTCCCTTTATCAGGGTTTTTCTTATGTTCAATCTTTTAGTAATATTTACTATCAAATGAAAAGAGCATTAAAGTTGTAACATCAAATGTGTTATGCCAAGGGTTTTATATCTATTCTCAAATCTCAAATATAATGTTACGAGGGAAGAAGACAATAAGTAACCTTATCTGTATTGCTAACTTTTTCATCTTCTATTCTCATAATAGCATTTTATTTAACACCAATAAGAAATTTGACTTAAACTAGTTAGAAAGCAGCTTCCAAATCTTTTGGTGTTTTGATTGCTGTCTTCCACTTTTCCTGGTCTGCAACAGTGGTAATTTGATTTTAGAAGTTAATAATGTCATGATTGACCTTTTGTGTGTTGTCGTCTCTTTTAAAGATAGTGGAAGCGGAAACACCTGCAAGCTTCCAATGGTTACTAGTATAAATGAATTCACCTCAACTTGTTTCAGCATTGGAATTAATATAAGAAAATTTGTGCTGAATTTAATCTCCTGTTCCTTCCCTTTTGTTTTCCCTGAATCCTGCAAGGCAGCTGCATTTATATAACTTTATTTAGTATTTAGATATTCTGCTAGCTATGGGCCACTTTACCCAAACATTACAATTTGGCCTTCCTGTTCATTCTACTGTATGAACTGAGTATTGTAATGTTACCAAGTTTACTGTTTAATGGATTGATTTTAAACTTGCTGACTTTTAGATAGTAGTGTTTAAATTCATTTCTCATCAATCTTTGTCAATGTTTTTTCAGTGATCATACTCTTAAGGTGTGGAGTATGGATGGTCTCTTGGACAATATGACAGTGCCAATTAATTTAAAAGCAAAAGCTGTTGTTGCAGCTCATGATAAAGATATAAATTCTGTAGCTGTTGCTCCAAATGATAGTTTAGTATGTAGTGGTTCTCAGGTTGGTAATTATATCTGACTTGCAGCTTTCTTTGGGCTTTTAAATCAAGTAATCTTATTATTTGCAGAAAAAAGGACTGCCACCTTAGTTGTATGTTTCTTGTTTTCTTCTGGCTTCCAAGTGAAGAAAGAATAGTCACTAGCTACTTCACTGGCCTTCCTTCCTTTATCTTTCCTTTTATTTTTGGAACATTAGTGTTTTCACTGTACTTATCATTATTATTATGTTTTACTTGTATCCCATCAGGATCGTACAGCTTGTGTTTGGAGACTTCCAGATCTAGTATCTGTAGTTGTATTTAAAGGTCATAAAAGAGGAATTTGGTCAGTAGAATTTTCTCCTGTTGATCAATGTGTAGTAACAGCATCTGGTGATAAGACAATAAGGATATGGGCTATATCTGATGGCTCCTGTTTGAAGACATTTGAAGGACACACTTCAAGTGTGTTAAGAGCATTGTTTGTTACTCGTGGAACACAAATTGTTTCTTGTGGTATGAGGCTATCTGTAGCTGTTTTTTGTTTATAACATTTTGATTGCATGTTTGATCAACTTAATGTTCAGGTGCTGATGGCTTAGTAAAGCTGTGGACTGTAAAAACTAATGAATGTGTTGCTACTTATGATCATCATGAAGACAAGGTGCCAGTTGATCCTTTGATATATTTATTTTCTGATGATTTTTCTTTCAATTCTTAATGTCATACTTTTTTTACTTTCTAGATGTATATACCTGGAAAAACATGGTTTAAATTTGTTGCATGCTTAATGTTCTCCATAGGAGAGTTCTTTTATTATTAATAAGCTTACGTTTTGATCTAATTAGCTTTCAGCCAGTGAATTATATCAATATCAGTGATGCCAAATTCTATGTGGTGCTGAACATTCAAATTATGCTTTCCTTGGTCACATGCTATTTCTGAACTTTAATTAATTCTTTAAGAGACTTGAAATGAAGGTGAGGAGGAGTCAAAACCTCACTTTCTCTCTCAGCTTTATTAGATTCAAAATGTTACATATATATAGGATACAAAAAAGAGAGAGGAGAGATGACAGTGACATCTCACTGCTGCCTTCTGAATAAGGCTTACAGATTAAGCTACCAAACAAAGCTAAAATACAAAAGAAATATTCAACATTCAACACTCCCCCTCAAGCTGGAGCATATAAATCATATGCACCAAGCTTGGAACATATAGTCTGAATTCTGGGTCCTCTTAGGGACTTAGTCAAAATATCCGCTGGCTGGTCATTAGAACCAATGAACTCAGTGACAATCTCCTTGGACAGAAGCTTCTCTCGAATGAAATGACAATCAATCTCTATATGCTTAGTCCTTTCATGAAAGACTGGGTTTGAGGCAATATGAAGAGCAGCCTGATTATCACAATACAACTTCATTTGCAACTCTTCACAAAACCTCAATTCTTGCAGAAATTGTTTAATCCACATGAGTTCACAAGTAACCATAGCCATCGATCGATATTCAGCTTCTGCACTAGACCGAGCTACAACCGTCTGTTTCTTGCTTTTCCAAGAAACAAGATTTCCTCCAATGAAGACACAATAGCCTGATGTAGACCTCCTATCCATGGGACAGCCAGCCCAATCAGCATCACAATATCCTGATAATTGCGTATTACCTTTGTCTTCATACAACAACCCTTGTCCAGGAGCTCTCTTAATATACCTCAAAATACGCATGACAGCATTCCAATGGTCCAAATGAGGATTTTGCATAAATTGGCTAACCACTCCCACAGCAAAGGAGATATCAGGTCTAGTGATGGTAAGGTAAATGAGTTTTCCCACAAGCCTCCTATATCTCTCGGGGTCAGGATAAACTTCACTTTGATCTGCCATGAGCTTCAAATTAGGATCCATAGGACTTTCAACAGGTCTACAATTTTGCATACCTGTTTCTTCTAAAATATCAAGGGCATACTTCCTCTGAGAGATCACAACACCATCTCCTGATTGAGCCACTTCAATACCAAGGAAATACTTCAAAGATCCCAAATCTTTGGTCTGAAAATGACTGAATAGATGCTCTTTTAGCTGGCTGATCTTAGTAGCATCATTCCCTGTAATCACTATATCATCAACATAGACCATTAGATAAACACATTTTCCAGGAGATGTATGACAATAAAATACAGAGTGATCAGCTTCACTTCGTTTCAGTCCAAACATGTGAACAACATGACTAAATTTACCAAACCAAGCACGAGGAGATTGCTTCAACCCATAGAGAGATCGATGAAGCTTACACACAAGGCCATACTCCCCCTGAGCAACAAACCCAGGTGGTTGCTCCATATAAATATCCTCCTCAAGATCACCGTGGAGAAAGGCATTCTTAATATCAAGCTGATGGAGGGGCCAGTGACGAATAGCAGCCATAGCAAGAAACAGACGAACAGTGGTGAGTTTGGCGACAGGAGAGAAAGTATCACAGTAATCAATGCCATATACCTGTGTGTAGCCTTTAGCTACCAAACGAGCCTTAAGCCGATCAACCTCACCAGTGGGCCCAACTTTAACAGTGTAGACCCACCTACAACCCACAGGGGTCTTACCAGGGGGAAGAGGAACAAGCTCCCAAGTACCATTATTTTCAAGGGCCTGCATTTCATCAATCATAGCCTGTCTCCAGCCAGGATGATCAAGTGCCTCACGGACAGTGGAAGGAATGGCAAGGGAAGACAATGAACAAACAAAGGAACTGTATGAAGGAGACAAACGGTGATAGCTTAAGAAATTATAAATAGGATGAGGATTACGAGTAGAACGAGTACCTTTTCTGATGGCAATGGGCCAATGTGAATCAGAATGAGGAGAAGAAGTGGAAGGAGAGGGCGGATCCATGAGTGGAGGACTGGTTGAAGAAGGACGAGAATCACTAGGAGAGGCTTTAGGTACTGAAGATCCAATCTGCCTTGTCCTGTGTTGATCTGTAGTCAGAGGTGGTAAGATGACTTCAGGTGAATTTGGTGAGGAAGATGGAACAATACTGACATTTTGGCCTGAGTTATCTAGGGGATAAGGAGAAGGAATAGGAAGAACTTCCTGAAGAGATGAAGAATGGTCCACGGAGGGTGAAAAGAAAGGTGTGTCTTCAAAGAAGGTTACATCTGCAGACATGTAGTATCGTCTCATGGTTGGAGAGTAGCATTTGTAACCCTTTTGAAGACGAGAATAACCCAGGAAGACACATTTGACTGACCTAGCAGAGAGTTTATCTAAACCAGGAGACAAATCATGAACAAAACAGGTACAACCAAACACTTTAGGAGAGACATGAAATAAAGGATCATGAGGAAAGACAAGTGAGTGAGGAATTTGGTTTTCAAGAGAAGAAGAAGGCATCCGATTTATTAGGAAACAAGCAGTAAGCACCGCATCTCCCCAATGATGTATCGGAACATTCGAATTTAGCATTAGGGAGCGTGCAGTTTCAAGAAGATGACGATTCTTCCTTTCTGCAATACCATTTTGTTGTGGTGTGTGAGGACATGTGGATTGATGTAGAATACCTTTGGAAGACAGAAAAGAAGAAAGATCATGAGAGAAATACTCTTTAGCATTATCACTTCTGAAAATTTTAATTGTTTTTCCAAATTGATTCTCAATTTCATTGTAGAATGACACAAATATAGGCAAAAGTTCAGATCTGTCTTTCATTAAATAAACCCAAGTACATCTGGAGAATTCATCAATGAAGGTTACAAAATATCGAAAATCAAAAGATGTAACACGACTTGGTCCCCAAATATCAGAATGAATGGTAGAGAAAGCCGAGTTACATCTTTGTACAGTTTGAGGAAATGACGACCTGACATGTTTTCCTAGTTGACAAGACTCACAATCTAAGACTCGAAGATTCTTAAGACTAGGGACCATCATCTTCAATTTTGATAAACTTGGGTGTCCTAGACGATCATGCAAAAGTTTGGATTTTGAGATTGCAAAACAAGACCCAGGTAGACTGGATTCCAAATAGTAAAGTCCTCGTGATTCATGTCCTTCTCCAATCAGTCGCCCCGTCCCATGTTCCTGAATAACAAAAGAATTAGCAGTAAAGGTTACTGAACAATTTAACGAACGAGTTAATTGACTTAGTGAGATTAAATTATAGGGACACTGCGGAAGGAATAAAACAGAGTTTAATTTCAAGGAAGGAGACAATGAAACTTGACCACTTCCTTGAGACGCAACCTTGGAGCCATTAGCTACAGTGACGAGGTGAGGAATTTTTGGTAAGGAAAAGGATGAAAAGGAAGACTTATTACCAGAAATATGGTCAGAGGCACCTGAGTCGAGTATCCAAGGACTAGGACCTTCAATTGATTGAGAGATACAAGCTGTTGAAAAACAGGGTACAGATGAGGATTGAGCTTAGTTGCTGGGTCTCTCGGATTTGAGCTTCAAATACTCCTGATACTCCTCATCAGAGAACTTAGACTCTGCTTTCTCTGATCTAGAAACCTGTGCAACCTTGTCAGGAAACCCATGCAACGAATAACAATTCTCTTGGGTGTGACCCATCCTCTTGCAGTAGGTGCAATGAGGACGTCCACCCCTTCCATTGCGGCCTCCTCTGCTGTTGCGACCGCCTCCTCTACCACGTGATGCAACCATTGCTGACGTCTCTACACTATCAGTAGGATTTTCATTCTTCGATAAGTGAGGCACACGGAGAAGCCTAGTGATGAGAGAATCCATGGATGGAACCTGATCCCCAGCGAGTACTTGATCACGAACATGATCAAAGTTTGAGTGTAAGCTTCTCAGGATAAGGACCATGTAAAACTTGTCCAGTTTCCTGTTCACTTCTTCTAATGAATCAGCCACAAGAAACTTTCTCAGCTCTTCCACGGCAGCCCGAGCCTTACCCACATGAGCAATCATGTCATGGCTGGTTTGCTTGAGGGCTGTAACCTTCATGGTTGCATCAAATAAGCTCTGAATATCATTGGCAAAAATTTCTTGAGCCTTCTTCCAAAAGGAACGACACGTTTTAAATGATCTAAGGATATCCAAAATATCCGGCTCAACTGATTGCCATAACACAGCACACAGTTGATAATCAAGCTTCTCCCATTCGGCTCTTTTGTCACTTGAAACAGAATCGGAAGCTTTCTCCAAGTGGTCATGGTGTCCTTGACCAAGAAACCAAAGTTCTACGGAAGCAGACCATGAGGGGTAATTTTTCCAATTGAGTTTAGCAGCTGTGATGGTTGGAGTCCCGGAGAAGGAGAAAACAAGTCCAGGGCCATTTTGACCCACAAGGTGAAACCCTAAGGGAGCAAAAAGGTGGAGAGAATAGGGCTGTTGCGTTCCAGGTGACGAAACTGGAAACTAAGGGCTGGAACGGACTCAGGAGAAGCCGACCAAGAGAACGGCGGAGGCGCGGCGCGATTCCGGCGCCGGGACAGCGACGCGTGGACTGCACGCGCCGGAGGACGCGCGGGACGGTGGCGGCGCGTGGCTGCTCCGTTGCCGACGCGAGTTGGCCGGCTGGCTCGCGCTTCCCAAGGCGAGCCTAACCCTGGCTTCGCCGGAGAAATGGCCGCCGGAAAGTGGCGGCGGCGGCGGCAGACGGCGGCGGTTGCGACGACGGCGGGCGACGGCGGATGACACCTGCTCTGATGCCAACTTGAAATGAAGGTGAGGAGGAGTCAAAACCTCACTTTCTCTCTCAGCTTTATTAGATTCAAAATGTTACATATATATAGGATACAAAAAAGAGAGAGGAGAGATGACAGTGACATCTCACTCCTGCCTTCTGAATAAGGCTTACAGATTAAGCTACCAAACAAAGCTAAAATACAAAAGAAATATTCAACATTCAACAAAGAGTGTGTACTGTCACTAGTGTGTAGATTATATTTTGGCAATGACACATCTTTGGTTTTCTTCTTGCTCTCTAAGATAAGATAGTTTATATAATATAGCTGGTCATCACATATTTAAGTACACAATTAACCATTAATGTAAACATTTTAGCTGGTTTGGATCTTAAAAATTAGTTTGAGACTGAGTAAGTATCTAAATAGACTCTGTTCTGTTATATACCAAGATTCTTGTTTTATTCATAACTTTTCCCAAAATACCCTTGCAACTATATGGTTTGTACAAGGTTCTCGTTTCCACTTTTCCCACAAAAAGGGATCATTTATTTAAAGCTTAGAAAAATGGCATCCTATGATACACTTGCAACTATTTTTAGAGTTATTTTCCCCCCAGAAGATACTATTTTTAGCTACTGAGCAAAGCACTAAAACTGTTTTTTCTTTTAAAAAATTACATAATTATAATAAATTGTAGAAAACACCTTTTAATTGAATAGACACTTTCTTTGAAAAAGAGCCTAAAAACAGGTGTTGAATTTTCCCAGACACTAATAATTCATTTTTCTCTGCCCTTTTCTTTTGCTGACAAAATTTGGCCTGCAGGTTTGGGCCTTGGCTGTAGGCAGGAAAACAGAAAAGCTTGCAACGGGTGGCGGAGATGCTGTTGTCAATTTATGGTTTGACTCCACTGCAGCTGACAAAGAAGAGGCTTTCCGTAAAGAGGTGAGTTAAACCAATCGTTCAATATCGGTGACCTCATAATAGCATGAAAGTTAAATCAAAGGTCATGTTTCATGGTTGTTCATAATGATGGCTAAGATCTACAATTATTCCTTATTACATATTGCTCCAATTTTTCTGTTGCTGTTTCTATCAATTTAAGACAAACAATGAAGGACCAAGATCAGTCACAATCTTGGAAGTCATCTGAATGAAACATCTATCACTAAAATTTAAAAGTCATTACATCCATTGTTTAATTGTCGTGCATTTGTGCATCTTGCTCATTTTTTTCTAATGTCAACCATCTTGCAAAACGTAACAGGTGTTTAGGATGTTTTTAACTGTAAATCAGCAATACCTTAATGATATATTAAATTAGATTATCAGGGTGGTTTGTACATGTTATGTTGCAAGATTGAAATCATAGTTTACTCTTGTAGCAAAGTGGTAAAGGGTGGTGTAGGGGTTGGGTCATAAATCTCCAAGTCTTTCCAACCATTTAATGACGCATTTTCTACTATGGGTTTGCCTTTTCTGAATATAGTGGTGTTACGTTATTGATTATTAATTTTCACAATAATCTCTTGCTGAGTTAGGTTGTTTTACAGAGTCTATTATATGGTTTTGCAAGTGATATAACCTTGGCATTAAGTGTATGATCCATATAAGGTTATTTTTTTGGATTTTTTTTTCTTTTCAAAAGCTCAAAAAGCTGCAACAAAAATAATTGTTTCTTCAAAATAAGCCAAACCAAACGCATAACCAGACAACTCATTCAGGCATTTTTTTAAATTTTATTTATAACATATTTAACTTATTTTAGCGACATGGAGTATTTCAAGCAAAAGCATTACCTGTGCCATATGTGTAATTTTTAGGATTTTCTTATATACTCCTCTCTTCCAAATCACAAGTGCTCTTTGTGTTAGAAAGTATTGTAATGTCTAATGTTGATACAGGAAGAGGGAGTTGTGAAAGGTCAAGAGCTAGAGAATGCTGTCTCAGATGCTGACTATACTAAAGCAATCCAAATTGCATTTGAACTGCGCAGGCCTCATAGGCTTTTTGAGCTATTTGCAGAACTTTGCAGGTTAGCAATGGTTTATTTTGTTGCCTGCATCGTTTTGGCATACACTTGACTAATATTTCTGCAGGAAGAGAGAGGCTGAAGATCATATGGACAGAGCACTTAAGGGCTTGGATAGTGAAGAACTTCGTATATTATTTAACTATGTTCGAGAATGGAATACAAAACCAAAGCTTTGTTATGTTTCTCAGTTCGTGCTTTTCAGAGTTTTCTGCATCTTTCCTCCAACAGATATTGTTCAGGTGCTTTTTTTACTCTTTCAAGTTTTTAGAGGTTTTGCTCATCTAATCATGCATTTCTTGCATATTATGATGATTAATGACTGAATTGCTCAGGCTGATTATTGAATATGGTTTTGAACTTCTTATACTTACTGGTTTTGTCATTCTGCTGTCTGTTTTAAGACTGCATATGCTGCTTCAAGTATTTAGTTAGACATTGATATTGATTCTATTATTTGGCCAGATTATATTGTTCATTCTAATGCAAATAAAAAAATCTTCTAGAAATATATGATAGTTGGCACTAGTCAAACTGTATTGATGTTCTTCAAGCTGATATTAAATTGAATTCTGATGCTAAAATTTGGCCATGCATTAACTTTTTATTTTTATATTTTTGCAAGGGTTTTGGCCTATTGTGCGTGTTAGTTAAATTTCTTGGGGGAAAGGAAAAACCACCATGTTTAACTGACATTTTTTTTGGGTCATTTCAGATTAAAGGGATTGGTGAATATCTTGAAGGTCTTATCCCGTATAGTCAAAGGCATTTTGGCAGGATAGATAGACTTGTTAGAAGCACATTTTTGTTAGACTACATTCTATCAGGAATGTCTGTTATTGAACCACAAGCTCAACTGACAGAATCAAAGACTGAGTTACTGTTGCAGTCTGAAATTGGCATTCCAGATCCGGACAAAGAAAATGACACTAATGAAATTACCGCTTCAAAGAAAAGGAAATCAAACAAATCAAAACATGGTTCCCATAAGAAAGTTAAGAATGTAGCTTACAACAAGGTCGAATCTATACAATTACAGGCATAGGATTGGTGCTTTCATCGTCTTCTCATGTATACATATGTTGGTTGATCGATGGAAGAGCTGTTTTGATTCATCCAAATTTTGAAATCTTGCTGTCATTTGATAAAATGTAAGCCGAAGTATTGCTGTCAATTAAGAAGATGTAAGCATAGCCAGCCACTGTAATTGTATCAGTATTTATTCTTTCATGTAGGTTGGTTTTCCTGTCCTGCTCATCACGTGGTATAGAAATGTTTCTTCAGCTGTCTTAACAAAAGAAAGTTATTGTGAGAGACGCTGAGGCGCTGCAAAGATAGCATGAAAAGGCAATCGTAGTAATTTTGATCCACATAATTCTTATTATGATCAATTGTCAATTCCTTGTTCTCTAACTTCCTTTTGGTTTGTCTTAGCTTTCAAATATAAGCAAAATCCGTATATTTCAAAAGGGTGTAATATTATTTTTCTTCTGTTCTGAATGTGTTGTGCGTGTTCTCAACAATATCGTGTTACCAGCTTTATTTGTTTCGCCGTTACTAACTTGGATAGAAACTTTTGTCGAGTGGTTTCGTGGTTCTAGTGCTAGCTAGGCAAAGATTCTAATGGCCACGGTGCGTGTCCTGTTTCATTAACATTGTACTGGCATAGATGGATAGTATGAGGGAAACTCTATTGCTAAACTTGGTATGCAGATAGCAGTTACCATTAGTTGAACTCTTTTAGTAGTTGAAACCTTGTGATATTAAAAATTAAGTGCAACTTTTCTAGAATTGAAAACTTGTAATTCTAAAATTTAATTTTTATTTTATTTTATTTCATATTTTTTTAACCACCCTAATTAGGATTTTTTACTTTATGATGGGATTTCAAGGTATTCTTTTAAGATTTAATTGTTTGAGTTGATTATGAGATTAATTTTGGGTCTGAGATTTAGATACACTTGAAAGTTTTTTGTCTCTTTATTTTGTCAGGATTAAATTTAGGTCTTTCTCACAAATTCAAAGTGAATAGTCAAAGATATATTTTCATCTTTGATGTCCTAAACCCACGCGTAGTTCTTAGTAATTTTGCATTATAAGTAATTGATTCTGATATACATTTATCATAGCGAGGAATAACTTTAATTGTCCTCGTGTGACTTGTACTTCACAATTTATGTAATACCATTTATGTTCTGTACTTCATTTGCATTGCTATTGAATTGATACACAGCAGCTCCCACAAAAACCAGACATGTCCGAGTCGGAAGTAGCAGGTCAGAGGTACCGTGTGGGCTATGCTCTCCAAGGCAAGAAAGTCGAAAGCTTCATTCAACCCTCACTCCTCGATCACGCCAAACAACACAGCATCGATCTCGTCCAAATCGACCCCACCGCACCCTTACAACAACAAGGTCCTTTCCACTGCATCATTCACAAACTCCACACCCAACACTGGAAAAACCTCCTCCAACAATTCTCATCCAAACACCCAAACACCGTAATCATCGACCCTCCCGAGCTGGTGGATCGCCTGCACAACCGGGTTTCAATGCTCGACGCAGTGACCCACTTACAATTTTCCCTCGAAAACGCCACCATTGGGGTTCCAAAGCAAGTGGTTGTGAACGAACCCAAATCCTTCGATTTGCACAAATTCGAAGAAGAACAGGGCTTGCGGTTCCCGGTGATTGCGAAACCGCTGGCGGCTGACGGCGGCGCCGGCTCTCACGAACTGTGTTTGGTTTTCGACGAGGAGGGACTCCACGCGTTGAGCGTTCCCATGGTGCTGCAAGAGTTCGTGAATCACGGCGGGGTCGTGTTCAAGATTTACGTTGCTGGGCAGCGCGTGAATTGCGTAAAGCGCAAGTCTTTGGGTGACATAACGGAAGAGAAGCTGAAAGTGTTAAGGGGGTCGCTGCCGTTTTCTCGTGTGTCGAGTTTGGGGGTTGAAGACGAGGGTGGCGGCGCCGTTGAGGACGCTGAAATGCCTCCGCAGAGTTTGGTGGGTGAGTTGGCGAGGGGATTGAGGGAGGCATTGGGACTTAACCTTTTTAACGTTGATGTCATTAGAGATGGTAAGGAACCGACAAGGTACCTCGTTATTGATATCAATTACTTTCCCGGGTATGCGAAATTGCCCTCTTATGAGCCTTTTATCACCGATTTTTTGTTGGACATTGTACGCTCCAAGACTGCGTAGTGCGTAGGCAAATAGTTGAAAGTCCGAGGATGATCGATGATGTTATTACACATTTACACTGTTGTCTAATCATTTTTGTTATGCTGTTTTAAAGTCCTTCCTCTTTTGTATGTCGTTTTCGAGAATGATATTGATTGGTGGTGTTACTTGATAATTGATATTGCACCTGTTATATTTGATTTGGGGTGTTTTGATCATTTGAAGTTTCACTAGTCTCAACTGTAGTGTCCAGTGCCCTTGCATAAAACTTGGTTTGGAACGAGGATGTTAAATGTACCACATTCATTTTTGCTCGGATAACTGTATTGGTATGATGAATCCCTTGCCTTCGCTTTGGAACACTCCAAAACCCACTGAATTGATATTTTTCTAAGATAATTTCTCGATTCATTTTTAAAATATTTGACAAAAAAACATACTAGTCCATCTAAATGCAGAAACCTCATTTTTATTTTTAGGAACAGTAAATTCCAGTCTTATTAATCCTAGGCATCGTTTATTCGCCTCTCGAGTTTTTTTAATGGTCAAGAGTCTTCTAGACCTTGTCTTTCTTGATAGTACCTCAACTCGGAGTTCCTTCAGAATCTGGTTCTATGCTTTGCTACTTTATGCATAAGCTTTATTCTACTACTCCACCATGAATTTTCATTCGTCTATAATAAAAAAGAAAATAATCTTTTTGCCATGTTGTCTGCACTTAATTGAACAATTCCACATCCCCCAGGTCGCGCCTGCCATACGGATCTTCAATTTTCTCCGGTTTTTTTCGGCCACGCTTTAGGCAAGAAGATGTTCCATCACGCATTTATACATTGTAAAGTAAAATCTGTAGTTGAGATTAATTTGGACACACATCTTGATTGATTAGTTTAAAATTAATTTTGTCAAAATCAATTCTACTAATTTTAAAACAAAAAATATAGAATACCCTTACACTTGAGCTTCATATTAGTCAAGGACACGTTATATTTTCATTTCAAGATAATAAAGTCGAATTGCAAATTCACCAAATAAAAAGAAGAAAAAAAACAAATATATTACAAAAATAGGACTTCGGGAACAAAACTTGTGAAAATATCATGCTATTCACTTAATTGTATTGGGGAACTTTCAAACATTCAAATCTGCTTTATAGCATTCTTACACATTTAATAATGCAGTACTACTAAATACAAACCGAGAAGATAACAAACCATAGCTGGCATTTCAAATATTTAGTTCACAGAATGTGAATACTCTCCAGCTAAGTCCAACCCAAAGTCTCAAGTGAAGGTGCTCTTCGATAAGAAACTGATTAAGAATAAACAAACAAACAAACGGTTGTTTTCGTCATCATTCTTTCTATATATGAAAGAAATCATGCAGTGGCAGGCTTCTCTTCTGTTGCTGCCTCTCCGCTAGCAGTTGCCTTAGCACGCTTAGCTTCATAGTCTTTAACGGCCGCTTTGATAGCATCTTCAGCAAGCATGCTGCAGTGGAGCTTAACTGGTGGAAGTGAAAGATGCTTTGCAATTTCACTGCAGGACATTGCTTATTTGCCACATCAAGATCTCAACAACAAACCAGAACTATCCATCATGAAAGCATAACCAAAACTATAACTATTTTGCCATGATGCCTAAAGAGGATACGTTTATCTGATAAAATATGTATCTGATTCGATTATTCAAAATTTTTATAGGGTACCATATATACACATATAAATATGTATACAAATTCATAAAAGATAATAAATTTAAAACGTACTTCTTGGATATTACTAAATAAAATAAAAATTATAAATCAGTCTTGATAAATCACTTCCCATCGTCTACAAATAGGAATAATATATTAATATTAATCTCATTCCTTTCTTGAAATTATCCTTAAAGAGGACAATTTCCTTTGTTGATTCATCAAGGGACAGTTTTCTATGTTTTTAATTATAGATGCTTCTATGACTTGAATAGTTGTATGTAGTAATTGAATTTTCACAACATTGAAGGCTTGGATACTTCACATATATGTATGTGTGAAATATCCAAGAGTATTGGTATAAAATGCATATTGGATGCAGATATATGAAGTAAATTAAAGTGTTAGTGCTTGATAGACTATCTGGCAGTACTAAACTCCTAAAGCCAGTACATAGCAAAGGACAAAAAAAAAAAGCAAAAAAAAACAGAAGGTGTAAGTAATTCTGAAATAAGCTACAAGCAGAGGCAAAAGTGATCAGCACATACTTAAAAACAACACATCTTCAATCACTACCCCATCGCTCCACAAAGGTTTTTCTTTTATACAAAACGTAAGCTGTGTTCTGTTGTCTTACCCAGAAGATTAGCACAACATAACAAACATAGATGAATATAGTATATAAAAGTTACTGTAAAAAAATATAAAACTTTACCCTATCCAGTGTTATACTGTTATCCAATGCATCATCAAATATCATATTATGCGACATTGTATCTTAGAGAAACACTACATAAGTGTATGTATAATGTTATGTATACTTACGTATTTTTTATAGTCAGAACTTCCTCCATTTGCCTTCCCTTCACCCACTCAGTAGCTGCATATACATACAGATACATCAGAAACAAGCTCAATGGTGAAAGAATAGAACAAAATGAAGATCAGAAAACAGAGAGCAATGTTCGTTACCGACGGAGGAAGAAGCAATGGCGGAGCCACAGCCGAAAGTTTTGAATCGAGCATCGACGATTTTTCCGGTTTTGTCGTCGACCTTAATCTGGAGCTTCATCACATCGCCGCACGCCGGGGCCCCCACCAAACCCGTCCCCACGCTCGGGTCGTTCTTGTCAAACGATCCAACGTTCCGGGGGTTGTCGTAGTGATCCACAACCCTCTCGTGGTACAGCCTCGCCGGAACCCTAACCCCAAACAACGTCGTTTCCAAAACCCTCTTTGCGCCCACTCTCAGCATGTTGATTTGATTTTTCCCTTCACCCGACACGAGAGAGAGGAATGCCACGAAAATGGGAAGGAAAATAATAACAACTCGCTTATTTTATTTTGTTTTTTTTTGCAAGGAACTAAATTAATTTAATTAATAAAATTGTGGATATGAACCGCTAACTAGGAAGATGCTTTGCTTAGAGTTATTTTGGGCCTATTCTTAATTTCAGAATGGGCTGGGCTCTTCCAAGTCCCTAATGGGGCTGTTGCTATGCGCACTCTGACAATTGCTGATACACCCAGCAAAACAGTAAAATTTCATTTTCACCCTTCCATAAAACTGATACGAATTGATGAATCCATAAGCCCAATGCGAATTGTCAATCTATAAGTCTCATATGGATTGGTAAATATGTAAACCCAATACAAATTGGTTAATCCATAAGTCTCATATGAATTGTCCAATCTGTATATAACCAATTGATTTAATAGGTCAATTATGTTATAAAATAATTAATATCGTTATATATAAAAATAAAAGTTTTAATATATATTTAATGCACATGTAAATTTAGATAATAAATTTTATGACAATTAATTTTGATCTAATAATTAATTTGTTTACATGTATGATTTTTATGAGGGCAAAAAATGAAATTTCATAGTTTTTCTGGGTGTACCACCAATTATGATGGGTGTGCATAGCAACAGCCCCTAAGTGCCGTTGTTTCCTGCACCCATTCTAAAATTCAAATAACGCTCATTCTATAGAATTGCAAATGCAGGAAGTAGGTTGTCATGGGTCCAGAATTGCAAATGTTTGTTGACCAAAAGAAAAAATAAATGTAAATGTTTTATTAAAAGGGTGACTTTATGACTTCTAATAGTAGTATAGAGCATCGTGATGAACAAAATGGTAGAAACTAGATAGATGAAAAATAATGATAATTTTAATAATATAACTAGACAAACAAGAACAGTGATTTTTTAGATAAATTTGAGAAGGAGATAATGCACCAACCAGTAAAATTCTATAATAGATACTAAATTTGAGTGACAATTAGGAGTATACGAAGTTTTTTTTTAAGTGATAAAATAGAAAGACACCTTAATACTATTAGATTATGACTATTAGCAAAAATCCACCTAGAAGAAGTATACAATTTTTTTTTATGCGTCCGAAAGGTAAAAGCAGATTACAAACGAAGTCTCACAACTCCAGCTGCATCAGCTAAAAATGACAGATACAACTGGGTTGGACAAGATGGCCAGACTAGAAAGGAATTATCAGAAGTAAAGGTTTAATTAAGTATTTGGGATGCTATATATTCATGATTTTCCACGTGTATTAAAACTTGTATGTTCCATTCCTGTTGGTTAACGTATCAAGGTTACAACAAATGAATTTCATTGTGTATATCATCACACCTTAAGGCCATGTCTAGAGAAGTACAGTGGTAATGGTCCAGATCCAGCTGGAATTCATCGTCTAATTGTTTATAAAAAAGCTCAATTATGACTTTTTTTTTTATCAATAGCTCAATTATGACTAAACCTACTAAATCTACTATAATTGTACGCTTCATTGAATTAGAATCATTATTAGAATCCATGTATCATCGAAAGTGTCTCGCCTTATCTAAATGTTAGGATCACTGGATCAACAAGCAAGCGAAAGCATACGTGTACGGTTTTCCCACTGCATTACTATTATTATTTACTGATTGATGTTTCCTTACATGTATGATGCACAGCTGCCTAGCTTTCTCACTTAAGCCTGATATGTTGTTTGTCATTTGTGCTTCAGATTACTTTTTAAAGGTAAATATTTATTTTTAAATTGTAAATTTGGTCCCTTATAATTTAATTTATAAAATTAGTCCTTTAAATTTTTTATAATTTTGTTATTTTATTTTTTAATTTGAAATTAGACGTTGATTGTTAATTATTTATCTTGATCTCATGTATCGTGTTTTTATTAGATGTTGACTGTCATATATCACATCATATATCGTATTTTTATTAAAGGTTTACATTAATTAATTAGGTGCACGAAATTATCATCCAATAAAAATATGACACATGACGGTCAACGTCCAATAAAAATGTGATACATGATCGTCAAAGCAAACCATCAACACTCAATATCCTATTTGGAGGTTGAGGATTAAAATAACAAGATTATAAAGCAATTTTGTTTTTACCATTGAAAACATATTTAAATAATCCCACTCCCTTACCAAATTGACTGAAAATCGTCTAACATAATAATAAAACCAATGACAACTATGTCTCAGCTACCTGAAAAATCAATTAATGTATAATTATTTTAGTTTAATTAATAATTTAAATTTAAGCTATCGGACTCAAACAAGATTTCAAATAATTATATTGCATCTAGTGCTCCGTTTGTAACATTCAAAACCAGTGGCATACATATATAGTGTTGTGCTTCTAAGATCGTCATTCTTTCAATGGATTCCAGAACGTGAGAATCCAACAGAGCTCATACCTGGATGAAAATAACCCTTCTCGATCTCCAAACTTCGGACTTGAGTCAAAGCGGAATATATATAATATGCAAACAATAGTAATAACAATTCCCAATTGACATCACGCCATTAATCTGCACTATTTGTGTGGAAGCGGAACCAGTAAGCCCCACTATCCAATTTGAGCATTCATATCTATAATCATTGGCTGACATCTAGCGACATGCTTAAATTTATATAGAAAGCACTGAATAACTTTTTATTACAAAATAAATATTTTTACTTTTTAAATTCAAATTCATATTAAAACAGCAACAACTTGTGTTAAATTTACTTTTAATACTAGGAAAATAAAACACCGTTGATAATCTCAATGTGTTAACTATACTTACATTAATCCACTAATTTTTCTTCGTGCATGCATGCGTATAGTATTCTTTTTCTTAATTATATTCTTTTTACGGTACGAGAAGAATGATAAAATTATTAAAATACTTGAATAAATTATTATAACTATTTTGAGTATGAGTGTATTAGGTAATTGTGCTCATCATCACCTAACTTATATTGTTTTAAAAAGTCACTTTTTCAAGATGTTCATAATCACAGTACAAATTACCATAGATTTCAATTAGAGATTACATGGAGATCGAGTCCTGTTAGATACGTTTGGTATTTTTAAGATCATAGTTGATAGAGGAACCTTTATGGCTTGGAATTTAGGCAGAAGAGGAGAATTGAATCCCATACCTCCATACTTGATGAGATTGGAGAATAACCGAATCAAATATATATTCTCTAATTTTTTTTAAAGAGTTTAATCTTTTAGTGTAATTTCTACGCATTGACTTTGTAAATTATTAGTCAGTTATAAATCATGATGGATATCACTTTTAAGGAAATGAATCCTCTACAATTATAACCGGATGAGATCTTAGCCCTTCAATAAGTTCTATTAATATAGTAATATATTTCTATTACAAAGTAGATGTTTAAAAGAATTAATGGTGAGATTTTGACATTTGAGAATCTTAAGTTTCTTTTTCTAGTTGAGATGATTTATTTATGATTTTTAAGATAATTATTATAAAAAATAAAATTTTCAGATTTGTAATTAGCAATGTAAAATTCTTTTATATTATTCCACACATAGATTATTTTCTCTCAAATTTTAGAAGAAGAAAAAAATAAGGCACAACTAACCATGTAAATAATTTTTGTCAAAAAAAATAATGCAAAGAATTATTACCCTATTAGTCAATAGTGTTATATGATTTTCACTCTAATTAAGTAATTGTTATCATATTATGAAAGTAAATGGTAATTACTTCAATTGAATAATGATAATTAAGGAGGAGTTATTTTATTGAAAGGATAAAAAAAAAGGAAAGCTAATTTGATTCCAGAACAACACTTGAGCTATCACTTCTTATTTATTTATTTAAGACTATATATCTTTTATAGAAATTAATACTTTCAAAAGTTAGAAATATATATAAAATGATAAATTAAACTTTTTTTAAGCAGAGTTTATTTTCAGTAAAAAAAAAAGAGAGTAGAAGTTATTCTTTTCATATGCCAGGTTTTAGTTGGAGATCTTAAAAGAATGATGTGCGCTTACATAATTTACTATTACATAATATTTTCTCTTTACAGAATTTTTTTACTTGTTAGAAAAAGAAAATGGAAAATCAAACCTATTAAACAGAGACTCACGTAACAGTGACGTGTGTTCAAGTGACTGGTAGCTGCTTTGGAAGTTACGGATTTTTTAATCAAAATTAAGAAAACCTGTTCCATTCTATAGATTATTGTGCGATGCGAGCTTTCACAGATACGTATCGGATATTCGGATTTGGGGCTTGGTTTTCGAAGGCTCTCTTTCGTACGGCTTACCTAATTTTGCAGCCAGCGAGAACATCTCATTATCTGACCGAACTTTGGAAGGTTTTGTTATTGCAATTTGAAATTTAGAACATAAATATTATTTTCTGTTATGAGTTTAATATATATGTATTATAAATATTTAATAGCGATTGGTGTGACTTTTTAAGTGATTCTAATATGCATTTTTGTTGTGACATATGAATTTTTAAGTGGTCTTATGACTTTTTTATCAATGAAAAAAATAAAGAATAACGAGAAAAAAAAATTATATCCTAACAAATGTTACACCTAAGGCATCAATTATGAGAGGTCAATCAAAATCAACCTTCGTTGAGGACAATAAAAAACAACCCTAATCAAGATTTCAAGGTTGGCCGTAAATCGTCCTCACATAAATCCTTGGCCTTGGTTAGTAAAAAATAACCCTAGGTTATTGTTGGAAAAAATAACAACGGTTGAGATAAGCTGAAAATAACCCTAGCTTAGGTTGGCCAAAAACAATTATGTCAAGGTTGACTGAAAACTGCCTTGGCAAAGATTGACCAAAAATGTCACGATTGAGGTCAACTAAAAATAACCTTAGTTGAGGTAGATAAAAAAAAATCACATTGAGGTCATCTAAAAATTACGTTGGTTGAAATCGGTTAAAATTAATCCTAGAGAAGGTCAACCAAAATTAACCCTAACTAACTGATTTCAAAATATATATTTTTAGACAATTGAAAAAACTTTCTTTTTAAAATAATATGACCCAAACCCTGACCCCATATTAAGTGGGGTTGTATGGGTTGGGGCCCTGTAATGCTCCTCATTAAAGGCTAAGGCTTGCTAGGACCATTATGGAGGGTCAAGTGGATCGGCCCGATTGCCATTTTGATGGCTCTACCCTTAATGATAAATTGGAGGATCATCAACACATTTGATTTACATTAAACATGTTTAAAGTGTGAATTTCACACAAGAAATAACTTATTGTAAATCGTAGTATAACTCGACATTAATCCATTATCTTAGAATCTCAAATCAAACGCCAAAGTGAGGAGCCCCTAGATTTCCAAGAGAGCTCCCTAAGTAGTCACATGACAATTAAGTAACTTTTAATCTCCATTAATTTTTCATATATATTTTTTATTTTTTTTCTAATATTTATGTTATTAGAAATATTCATGATTTATGCTATTTTACTAACTTGACTCATATGAAAACTAATTTTAATAAATGTAAACTTTAAAGCAACATACTAACTTTCTACTGGATTTTAATCTATATAAATAACTTAATATAAAATTAAAATTGATTAAATATCATGATAACTGATTCTAACTTACAGCATTTCCCACTATATTCGCAGGCAAGTTCTTAAAGGTAAGAACCCATCTAACTTGGTTCACTATTACAAGATGTTGACGTAAATGTCAGTGTGAAATCTGTTTTTATATAAGAATCCGTTTTTAACTATTAAAAGATAATTAAGACTCATTTTTCTACAAATATAAAGACACGTGATAATTTATGAGACCCATTTGAAGTTTTTAAAGAGTTACGTCATTAAAACGAAAAAGTTACTAAAATTCTTTAAACTGATATGATTTGGTAACATCCATTTTAAAAAAAAGTTAAGAACCTGCAATGATGTTCGAGGTTGAAGATGCTCTTATGCTATAAACTCTCTTAGTTGTCGCTGTATTGGAAAATTTTAAGTAACTTCAATTAAATTTCAGCAAGTTATTTAGAAATAAATATACCACCAGTGTAAAGTGTCAGTGTAGGTCCAAAAATGAATGCGTAAATATTTAATAGGATAGTCAAATTCTTAATGTGACACAACGAAAAAATTAATTTTTGAAAAATGAAAAATATAAGTATAATTTTTAAATATGCAAATATTGAATATTGTGACACTTTTTGTAAATTCAGGAATTAAATTTATTTATTTATTATCTTTGAGAAACCAATCAGTGCACAAATTAATTTGACTATTTATCTAATTTAATATTACATCCTTTAATAAAAAAATATAAACGAATTATTTTAGGTAATAAAATATCTTTTTTATGTGTGCCGGTGTTTGCGTCACACTTCCATTTACGGTTTTGATTCGTCTTATGCTACTTCCACTTCAATTTTCATTCAGGAATCAGAACTATTATATATGCATGAGATTGCTCAACACAATTCTCATTCACATGTCACACAAAATTCTTCAAATTGCAGCGTGCGTTTCTTTGCTTACTTCCTTGATAGTTCGTATTTACTCATGCTTTGCTCGTTCACTGCCTCGGAAACTGTTACTTCTTTCTCTGCTAAAGTGCTTTCAGTCACAGCCTTAGCGTGCGTGCCTGAATCTTATTTACCTTAACCTCTTCACGTCTTTATTAGTACTACATCACTTTAATGTAACTGCAGTCTTTTTTTCTTGTCAAAAGAAAAAGCTTTTTTTTCTTTCTTAATACCATTTCTCTTTCCATTTAATGTCCAACTTGTCACAAGTGTTCTGAACCATTCCCATCATGGTTTCAGTCATGGAATCTCGTTAATCTTGCCTCATACACCCATCTGTGTCTAGCTTTTTCATATTTAACGGCTCTGTTTGTGTTCTGTCTCAAGCGTTTCTGAGTTGTAACTAATGCAGCTTGCATTGATGGGTTTCCGTTAATTTGTTTGGATTCTTCTCCAAGACTATACCTTTAGAACTAAAATTTCAGTTTGAATGTAACAAGTGTGCCATTCTGCCTTGTAACTGGAAGGTTGCAGTTGGGATTGTTCACGTTTGTTCTCTCAGAATGATGGTTATATGGAAGGTTTCTGTGGTAAGAAAGTTAAAGAGTTTTTTTGGATCTTGGCTTTGTCATGGTTGAACTCTACTACTCTTCATTTTTAGCTTAAGGAGAGTGTTTGTTTTTCTGGCTTGGTAACTGAAAACAAAATTCTCTTATGCTCTTGAATTCCACCTACCCGGGTGTTTTTTTATTCATTTGCTAAATTAACTCATTCTTTGGTTTTTCATAACAACATATCCAAAACATTTTCATTCTTATTGCAAATGTGAATTCATCATCCGGATTCCTTTATTCGTTTTCTGGCCTGGTGTGCTACTACATCCATTTTTTCTTGCTTTCCTATTTAGGAAGATTAAGGCATGCAGGTTAATTTATCTTCTCCCTGCTCGAAGTTTGGTTATGGATACTTTAACAAAGCAACTTTAATCACAATTTTCCTCTAGACTCCCTTGAAGTGATTCACCATCTTCCACTCATATCTTCTGCTCCATTTTCTATAAACCAAAACTTAGACCAGTATTCATCCCTTGATATTCTAATACCTTCATGGAAGAAACATTTGTTCCCTTACGTGGGATCAAGAATGACCTCAAAGGAAGACTTATGTGCTACAAACAAGATTGGACTAGTGGAATCCGGGCAGGCATCAGGTTTGTGGTATAAATTTGCAGATTCTGATATTTCAATCGGACTATGGATAAACTTCTTCATAAGTACTTATAGGAGAAGAAAATAAGATGGTATAATAAAATAAAATTCTTCTATAAGTTAAAACTAACTTATGCTTAAACTAATTTTTAGAAGCTCTCCCTTTAAGCTTTTCCAAATGCTTATTTTATTCTATGGATAAGCTAATTTTAGGTTATGGGAGTTTTTTTTTCTTTTCATTTTACCTTCTTTTTTTCTTGTCTTATAAGTGCTTATGGAAAAGTTTATTCAAACAGGCTAAGCTGCCTCAAGTTTGGAACCAAAAGCCACCTCCCTTCCAAGAAATTACAATATAATACATAACTAATGCAAATGGCATAACAAATTAAAAGTTTGCCTCATGAAACTGGGAAGAAGATTTGTCAAACTTTTAATTCTGATGTTGTGTGATATAGGATCCTTGCCCCAACAACATATATATTTTTTGCTTCAGCAATTCCAGTTATCTCTTTTGGGGAGCAACTAGAGAGAAATACAGGTAAAATACAATACTTTTCTGGTTTACAGTCTCTTCCTTTTTGGAATTTTTGTGGTTTTGGCTGAGAAATGCGTCATTGGTTATATTCTATAGATGGAACTCTAACGGCAGTGCAGACCCTTGCATCAACCGCACTATGTGGCATTATCCATTCAGTCTTAGGAGGGCAGCCCCTCCTCATACTAGGCGTAGCCGAACCAACAGTTCTGATGTATACATTTCTGTATGACTTTGCAAAGGACAGAAAGGATTTGGGGCACAAACTATTCCTGCCTTGGACTGGATGGTATCTCTTTATTTCCTTGAGTGGTTGGTTATTTATTTAAAGGAAATTACTGTTGAATTGAAGCAATTTTCTCCACCTTTTGATTTTTAGGGTGTGTGTTTGGACTGCTGTGTTGCTCTTCTTGTTGGCCATTCTTGGGGCATGCTCCATAATCAACAGATTCACACGCCTTGCAGGAGAACTATTTGGTCTGCTAATCGCAATGCTCTTTATGCAGCAGGCTATAAGGGTGAGTATGCAACAAACATGGACAATTTTTCTGAAGTAATATATGAAAATTAGATATTTGGATCATATATAGGTGTCCTTTATTTACAATTACCAAAATTAAAACTCCTGTTTAATAATGTCAGCAATCTCTTTCTTAAAGGGACTAGTGGAAGAGTTTGGTGTGCTCCAGTCTCAGAGAGAAGGTACCAATCAGATTGCACTCCAATCCTCTTGGCTGTTTGGCAATGGAATGTTTGCTTTGGTTTTGTCATTTGGCCTTCTGTTTACTGCACTTAGAAGCCGTAAGGCTAGATCTTGGCGATATGGGGCAGGTATTGGTTATACTTCTGAATCCTGATGTAAAGTTTCAGTAATGAATTTGATGCATTACAAGATATAGTTAAGTTTGTTATGACTCAGATAAACCAGTTTTGTGTCCTTAGGTGCTGGCTCCTTCAGTCTATTTCCATTTTTTAGCATTAATTCAAAATTGCCTTCTGCTGACTAGTTTTTGCAGTAGAAGTTGTTTGTCTGATTGACATTATCATTCTAAATTCTAATAAATATGATTATGTTATAGGATGGTTGCGGGGATTTGTGGCTGATTATGGAGTCCCACTAATGATTCTTGTGTGGACTGCTGTGTCCTATATACCAACCAATAAGGTTCCAAGGGGAATCCCAAGGCGACTTTTCAGTCCAAATCCATGGTCTCCTGGTGCATACTCAAATTGGACTGTAATTAAGGCATGTCTGATTATTTAATGTAGATATCATTCTCACAGTAGATGATAGATAATTCCACTTAAGGAAAAGCCAAATTGAGAAAATAGGCTATGCATTGATATTGTAAAGCATTTTTACACTGTTATCTAATCATAAATCACTATATATGACAAGTTTATTGATTTTTTTAAACACTATCTTAAAAGTTATACTAATGATGATTTTTTATTGGTTTTCTGTGTAAACGTTTTTACAATGACTGTGCATAGCCATTAAACTCAAGCAAAATTCTAGCTTTCCCCCCAGAAAATCATAGTTCTTTGCTTATTTTTCTTGCCTTATGCAGGAAATGTTGAATGTGCCTCTCATCTATATTATTGGAGCATTTATACCGGCAACTATGATTGCCGTGCTTTACTACTTTGATCATAGTGTTGCATCACAACTTGCCCAGCAGAAGGAGTTCAATCTAAGAAAACCCTCATCTTATCATTATGACCTTCTTCTCTTGGGCTTCTTGGTATGTTATTTCTCTGAAATATTTTGGAAATTAATTTGCAATATCAGTGGATGCCAAGAGATAGCCTTGTGTATGGACATCTAGCAAATAGTTTCCTTTTAAAATCTTATTCATGTTGTTTGCCAGACCATACTGTGTGGACTTATTGGAATCCCTCCATCCAACGGCGTGATTCCTCAATCTCCAATGCATACTAAAAGCTTAGCTACTCTAAAACATCAGGTAATATAATTTTCTTACATTTAATATTTCCATGGCTCAACTGTTAATCATGAATCCTTTTGGTAGATAAATAATTATTTTTGGCAGAGTTACCAGAATCTAACCATCTCTTTCATTCAGATTTTTGGTTTTATAACCTTCTTGGATCCTGATTTGATTATGCATGCTACTAATGAAAAGTAACTATCAGTTTCATTGAAACTAAAGTTATCTTACCTTTCATTATCTGCTCTTGTAGTATCATTTCATTTCACTAGTTTTTCTATATGCAGACAAACTTGTAAGTTGCTTCATTATAGCTAAGCTAACTGTCAATCATTGCTATTTGTTTTGTTTGGAATAGCTCTTGCGCAATAAGCTTGTATCTGCTGCACGAAAAAGCATGCAGAAAAATATGAACCTGTGTCAATTATACCGAAATATGCAAGAAGCATATGACCAAATGCAGACTCCATTAGCCCGCCAAATACCACCTGCCCTGGTAAGTATAATCCTATGATTTCCAATTTGACTTGAAATTTGTTATCTCTCTCTCCTTTATCCTATATATTGTTCTTCAAGCAGGGGCTAAAGGAGCTGAAGGAATCCACCATCCAACTGGCTTCAAGTCATGGATACATTGATTCCCCTGTTGACGAGGCTGTTTTCGATGTAGATAAGGATGTTGATGACCTTTTGCCAGTTGAAGTTAAAGAACAGCGCCTCAGCAATCTGCTGCAGGCATTGATGGTTGCAGCTTGTGTTGCTGCTATGCCTCTCTTGAAGAAGATACCAACCTCAGTGCTTTGGGGTTACTTTGCTTTCATGGCAATTGAAAGCTTGCCCGGAAACCAGTTTTGGGAGAGAATACTATATCTTTTCACTGCTCCAAGTCGAAGATACAAGTATACCTATGCTCATAGTCAATGTTATGAATTTATCATTTGCATGGTTCCTAGGATTCATGGATTTGAATATGGAGCCAAAAATTTCTTCCTGCATCAAATTCCTACTTTTATTGCATAAGAATCATGCATTCGTTGTCATTTTTAGAATTCTACTATCTGTTTATTTATATATTTTTTACTAAAAAATATTGATGGGAAGTAGTTGACCTGTTGGGATTATGCTTATTCCTAGACTCCTACGAGACATATCCATGTTAAGATTAACATGTGTTTGCTTGCTCATCTTTAGCATTATCATTACATTTTATAATGTTGAAGACGATGATTCCTTTTTCTTTTGTCTCTTTACTAGAGTGATGGAGGAACACCATGCAGCCTTTATTGAGACCGTGCCATTCAAAACGGTTGCCATGTTTACCTTATTCCAGACAGCTTACTTGCTTCTCTGCTTTGGTCTAACCTGGATACCAATTGCTGGGGTCCTATTCCCATTGTTAATCATGCTTCTAATCCCAGTACGCCAATATTTCCTTCCCAAGTTTTTTAAAGGAGCCCATCTTCAAGAGTTAGATGCTGCAGCATACGAGGAAACGCCTGCTATTAGTTTCAACTTGTCATTCGATGTAGGTAGTTTGAACCATTATCAAATTAGCATGAGAGGTCTTTCTTTTAATTCGTTCTATTTAAAAGTGAGAATGTCAACATCCTCCAATTTAGTCCTTATCATTAGCCATTAGGTTTATGCATGGATTGATTTTCTTTTTCAAACATAATCATTTTCTGACTTGCAAAATAGCTTTCTTTGGGTTTTTGTTGTGTGGAGTACAAACTCAGCCAGCTTAGACCACAAGAGATTCATATTCTGCCTAGAATTATATTACATGTATCAGTCAAAGAATCTCTTGTTCACAGATTAATAATGTTTATACACCTCACAGGATTCAGGAAGTCAGACAACAACAGTCAATAATAATAGTGGGGAAATTCCGGTCGAAATAATTACAAGGAGTCCTGGAGAGATCTGCCTCAATAAAAAATGAAGGAATTCAACTCCAACATCATGTGGAGACACTATACCTGCTTATGGAAATATCTCAAAGGATTCACAGCTCTCGAGTAACTCAATTCAGAGGGGAAAGCAGCCTAGGATCAATCATGATCATTAAGGAGATAAAGTTCAAGAAAAGTACTAGTCCACAGCCATCATTTCTGGGACAATATTCCAATGGTTTACCTTCAAGCTAATATGGTATCCTTAAGTCTGATGAAAATAGTTTTAAGTAGTGCACTAGAGGTCCTGAGCTTGATTTATGTAACAGAAGTCATCTTATAGATGTTTTTGTCTTTGAGTTTGACTCTTCTTCCTTTCAATATTTAGCATATTGACTACATTATACCTTAATACAAAATGAGCATGGGTATTTTCAAGTTGATGGATAGATGGTATTGAATCTAACCGTCTTAGGTTTATTTATATAAAAAAAGCAATGAAGGGATTCGGAAACAAAGATTGTGATAAATATTTATGTTATTGTCTTTGGCTAAATAAAGCATTGCATAGCTGCTGTGAATCATAAACCTTGCTTTTCAGCTGATTTGTTGCCAAATTTACTTGCATATGTTCTGTAACATATGTAAATGGTTTAATTATAAATTTATTCCTTACACTTGACACTACTTTTTGTTTGTCCTTACATGAAAAACTCTATTTTAGTCTTTACATGAAAAAATATTGCAAATTGGTCCCCACTGTTAACTAAAGTTATGATGGGGTTAAGAGTATTTTTTATGTGGGGACCAAAATGTAGAGCCTTTTTACGTGGATGGACCAAAATGAAGTGCAACTCTTTTTTATGTGGGGATTAAAATTAAAATAAAAAAACAAATTCGAGTATAGAGACCAAATTCAACACCGTTGTAATTTCAATAAATGGCAGGACTTGATTTGTAAAATGTAAGGTACTTTCAAATAGGGACTAGAATGAAAAAAAGGTGTCAAGTGTAGATATCAAATTTATTGCAGACAACATTTAAATTTTAAAGTGCTTCAAGAAATTTACTTACTTTTTTGTTTTCCCATTCATCATTGTAGTGAAAAGGGAAACCTAGGGAATTGGTTGTGTATAATTTCAACCAAGCATTTATTCATTTATTTTTCACTATAGCTTACTTTATGATAAAGCTTCTCCGATTAAGTGCTGATTTCAACATAGTGACAATGATTGCAACCACAAATTAAGACTATGATATGTTAAACGTGCTTTTAGCTAGGCATTTGCTTTTTCATGGATGGAAAACTTGTGTAGACAGCATTAGTTTCAAGTTTGTAGTTCAAGTGAACCACTGATCCTACATCTGTCATCCAACTCATAATCAACTTAAGCCCTTCTCTTAATAAGCTCTATGCATTTCAAAGCTGTAGACAGACTTGCATCTCGTTCTGCTTTTCAGTAATGGCTAGAGTACGTTAAATGAAGAGTTAATACACGCACCTACTTTTGTTTGCATATAGTTGGCACATATGGTTCGAAATATCCTTAAATAATCATTGATAACTGTATCTGCAGTTGTGTTATGGCCACGTGAGGTCAATGAACTTAATGGCTAAATTAAAGGAGTAATGGGGTAGGTTCGTTACAAATCTACTAGCCGATATTTAATATTATTATCTTTGGGTTAGTGGGTGTAACTCATGTATGTGATTTTATCTCTCACTTCTCTTCTTCTATTTTTTTTTTATTTCTACATCACCTTATCTTTCCCGGACAATATTATTTGAATTAAATAGGATAATTATGGGTGGTAAAAAAAATTCTTCAAATATTTAATACAATTACCTACATAAAATTCAAATCCAAGACCAGTTAAACTAAAATAATTTTTCATCAATTGATCCACGTGCCGGTTGGTTTGTGTTCCTATATTTTGATTAAGTTGTCATTAAAATAGATATTTCATAAATCAACTTTATGATAATGAGTGAATGACTACCATGCCGAAAGGTCATTTTATTTTTCTTACCAAATGTGAAATTTGAATATCTTTCATTGTACATTCTATGTGATACGAAGTTATATTTTCAATTTAAGAGAAAGAATCAATAGAATCACATGGAGATTGATAAAAGTCATGGATACATAACGTAACGGTCCCAAATTATACAATAATTTCCCCTTCTTTAATGCCTTCTGACAGTGAATTATGATCACTATGGTTGTCTACTTTGTAAAAGATGTGTTTTCATGGAGATACAAAAGATTGTTTCCACGAAGGAGATGAGGGATCGTGGCCCTCTTGAGGACCCATGACATGATCCATCTAGTTAGATATGGAACATAACTTAGTGGAATTCAAACTCTCGTTGCACTGTCTTTGATACGCACTACTATCACCATTATCAAAGATACTGAAATTGTGTTCTATCCTATTGTAATGATATATCATTGCTCAGTACGAAGGTACAATAGGGAGCTCAAGAAAGTGATATATATGGATGCAGCGGGAACACGACGTTGTGATTATTTTCTTATATAAAGTAGTTAGGAAAATGTCTATTAAAAATTAGAACTTCTGGCACGTTTAAATTATACTTTTTTTTTTGGGTACAATTGGAACAGTCCAGAATGATACAAATGTACCTGCAAACTCCAACCAAATCAAAACCTAAGAACGAAATATGAAAATTACAACCATGTACTAAGCATGAAAAACAGAAACATAGAACTCAACATGAAAAACAGTGGCATAACAAGAAAAAAGACAGGCAAAAATGAAGAGTATAAATTAGGTGTACTACGCATATTACCATGTATATATAATTAATGAAAATTATAAGAACATGAAAAAGAAAACAAACCTTTCCTTTTATCCAAATAATAGAAGGAAAAATTTAAATGGACACTCAATGTGTAATTCAACACCTAGTGAGAGGAAAAAATATATCGGTATGATAAAACTTCTGATGTAATAATAAGCGAGAAATAAAAAAATAAGAAATATTTGTGAAGTGTTTAAAATAATGAAGTGTTTATATATTATTATTCTTAATAAAAATTATTAACATTTCAAAGTTTTCTTGTCCTCTACTTTCTTTTCTCAACCTATAGAGGGAAGGAAATATGCAAGAAAAAAAATATGAAGAATAAGCATAATAACGGTTTGGGACTGGCGAAAAAACACTCCTAGGCATATTAGTTTCATGCCTCATTTGGTAGAGGCAGAGTAAAAAACACTCGAAAATGGAAATATTTGAAATGTATATGTCTTAGGCCTCTACTAGATCCATCTTGAACCACACGACCTAATAAAGTAAACAAGTTGATCCTAAGATTACAATGCCCAATTATTCATTTCCTTAGCCAACATTAGAGAATTTTCTTAGCATTTCACAAAAGCCTGTTCAGACACTAAACACTGGATTATGACACTGAACGTTAACAATGAGCACAAGTGCACAAAGAAATAAGAGATTCAATTCGATATCCAAATGCTCCTCATACACCGTCACACTGAACGTATCGTGGTATCTCAAAAGATAGTCATAAGTAAGTCTAACAAAGCACGAGGTACACACTTTAATTCTCATTTATTTCACCATCTTCTGCAAAACACAGATTTTAATTTGTTGACAGTGTCCTTACAAGTGATCATGCAATTGAAACCCACTCTTTTAATGTTGTCAATTGTCATCTTTCACTGGGTTCTTTCTGTTTATGTATACCGTATCTCTCTCTCACTAGGTTGTAAATATTTTTTGTGTGTAAGTGCGAGTGCGTTTTTGTTATAGTTGAGATAAGTAAGAATTTGTAATTAATTTATTACTACTAATGTGATATTCAATAAGGGATTTTGGGGGTCCAAATTTGCATCAATTAAACACCTAAAATATGGAAAGAAGATAGTAGCTTAATAAGATAGTTTATTTTCACAAGCATACAAGAAAATAAGTTATAAAATAGTCAAATAAGTTTATCAAGCTTGGTCAAATACTCCAACTAACTTATATATGATTAAGCTAATTAAAATAACTTATAAATTATTAAAATATCTTATCAAACATATTTTATATAAAAATAAGTTTAAAATTATTAAAGTATCGAATCAAATATATTCATAAGCTTGTGTATTAAATAGATTTAAGGAATTAGATTGACTTATCAAACACATTAATAAGATGATAAATATTATTTATACAACAAATTATGAACAATGTGTGCAACATTTTTTTAGTGTCTATGTCTCATACACATAATTTATTATTGTCATGTTAGGTAGAGAAGAGAAAAATAAGGTGAATGGAAATTAGATGGATGAGTGAAAATATAGATATTTGATTAAAGAAAATTAGAAAAGAAATGAGGAGAGATAACTAAAAATAGGAAAAAAATTACATATACATAAAGTAGGTCCCATAATTTTTTTTTTATATTTCTACCAAACAACTAAATCATTTTCATTTCTCCTTTCTTCGTATTTCTACTCTATCAAACAAAACATATAAGCAATGAGAAGGAATATACACAAAATAATGAATATTGAATTAATTATTTATGTGTAATATAACAAAAATCTTGTTAACATGTGTTTCTTAAACATTGATTAATGAACTAAAATGAAAGAAAAAATATTTACTGAAAAAATTATATGAAAGCATACAAAAATTATGAACAAAATAATAACTTCAGGTATTTTAATGAAAATATTTATCTTTTTAATTTACTAATTAATATTCTAAAAATATTTGTTATAATTTTTCAAAAAAAAAGTCACATCTTATAAGATAATTGTCTTAATCATTTAATACAGAGTTGTTTAACCTAGGGTTCGATTATACAAACCGTCAAACCCTTAACCTGAAACATAGCTTTAAGCTTTTAACAGTCAAAACTTACTACAACCCAGATCAATTGCAGGGACTAATATGGGGATAACAAAAATTTTAATCAGTTATAATTTTTCTGTTCTTGAAAGGTAAAGTAGGACAGTGGTGTGAAATTGGTGGAAAGAAAAAACATCAGTGATCTTGAGTAACTAACAATCCATCCGTGTAAAACGTGATTGGATTTGGGTCAGTAATTTAATGTACGAATTACGAGGTGGCAGCGACTTTAAGTGTTGAATGGTGTGCAACATAGAATCGCATTGGCGCGAACACGATGATGAGGTCAAAGATAGTGTTGTTTGGAGACTCCATCACGGAGCAATCGATCCGAGAGAATGGATGGGGTGTTCCTCTTGCCAATGCCTATTCTCGCAGGGTAACCCTTTTTTCTCACCCAAACACTCTCTCATTAGATCCATTTTCTAATTAATTAGTAATGAATCTCAGATTTAATGGCTTGCATTTTCAGGCTGATGTACTTGTTCGTGGTTATGGTGGATACAACACTAGGTGGGCTATGTTCTTACTGGGCCATCTCTTCCCTCTGGTATTCGATGCTTACCTAAATCATTTTTTACTCTGCATTCACATTTGCCCCTATTTTTTAACCTCATATTTGATAATAAAATTAATGAAATGATATTTCAAATTAATTGGGTCTTACTCATGTTAGACTAGGATTTGAATGACTTGAAGCCAGTGTGGGTTGAGATAAGTGGTTAAGGATTTGGTACAAATTGTTCCCTTACAAATGGGTGTGGATTTGAACTCCCTGATGTTACTTGTCCCACTTGTTGGTCAACCCTCCCTAGAGCCTAGGGAGATTCACTGGTGCCTAGAGACTAATTGAGTAGTTGCAACTAGATAGAATTGTTTGCGCTTTGTACCTATACAATAATCCTCTATGTAGACTTCTACCACATTTCTCTAACAAAAAAAAAGAGAAGCTTTTGTATAACAAGAGATCAAATCCTTTGCTTTTTTAAATATAGTTCATAATTTTGTTGTTGCCAATAGGGTGTGTGCATAAAATTGAAGAATGTACGGCCAACATTGCTTTGAACAAAAATTTTCATATGAATTTAATTAAGTTGTTGGAATCTGTTACTTGAAAATATAATTTGTTTGTGCAGTAAGTGTGATGGTGAAACTAGAAAACCAAATGTGATTTGACTGAACTTCTCATTCAGTTACATTACACTTACAGTTTTGGAACAGTAAGGGGCCTTAGATCACCAGAGCCTCTGACACCTCACCCTAAAAAAAAAAAAAAATTCTTCCTTACCTAGATATAGGGTTTTTGTTTATTTTTTGGCAAATTACTCTATTAGTCTTGAGTTCTTAGTGTACAGTTGTTTGGATGGCTTCATATTCAGGACTCAACTAAACCACCTACTGCTACCACAATTTTCTTTGGCGCTAATGATGCAGCTTTGTTAGGAAGAACCAGTGAAAGGCAACATGTACCTATTGAAGAATTCAAAGAGAACCTCAGAAAATTTGTTCGACACTTAAAGGTTACATTTTGTTGTTCAATATTTTTAACTTGACCAGTTTCTGGATTACCTGTTCAACATTTTAACTCCAATTTTTATGTGCATTATCTGCAAAAATTGTGCTCCCTTGGTTGTATTTGCCTATGATGCAGGATGATGTGTTTTAATAGGGGTAGAGTATAACTATGTTTTATATTTTCCAGCAAATGGCTGGTTGTACTACCTTCTAAGGCTAATATTTTGAATGACTTCGGGGTATGCTGACTTAAATGCTCTGTAATGGCCTGGAAAAAAGATTAAAAATATCAAGATTGATTTACTAGCTCAATATATTTTGGAGTCTTAAGAATTTTTATATTACATATTGTGATGTTAAAATATTATTTTCTTTTGTTTGACAGTCTTCATTACCTAGAATGTTCACTGAACAGAATTTTAATTTCTTTTAAGCATTTCATGCTATTACTCTCTAATCTTAATCGAATGATTCTGATGATGATCTTTCATCTTGTTCTTTCAAAGACACATGATTTCTTCTAGCTTTGTTGTTTTGCTTTTGGGTTAATTGCTGCATTGGGTTAAGGAATAGCCCACTGTTGGTTGTTTTAGTACTTTGTGTTGTTAAAAAAGCTGGGCATAACATGAATTTTACTCTTATACCATTATGGATATGTTTGGAAAACAACTTCAATCAAGCACTTGTTTAGTAAGCTATTGGGCCAGTTCGTTTAAACTTATTTTTTTAAATAAGTGCTTATTTTAATAAAATAAGCAGCTTTCTGTTTTTTAGTGTGTTTATATGAACTGCTTCTGTTTAGAAAAAGTGGATTTCTGCTTATTTTAATAAGTAAATCCTATCTGCTTCTTAAAAAAATGCTTATATGAAAAATACTTATTTTAAAGTTTTTTTTTTTTTTTAAGTTTAAACAAACTCATCCATTATCACATTAGAGATTATGCCATAAATTTTACCCTGAAACTTGTTGAAATAAAAGAGGTTATAGGAGTCACTAGCCATTTTCATAAGCCCAAATAAGCTCTGTAGAAGCTCTTCCATGTGCCTTCTAAGTGCTAATTAATTATATTATATATGTTGTTAATTGTAACTTATAATTTGGTTTCAGGATTGCTCACCAACTATGGTAATTGTGCTTATTACTCCACCTCCACTTAGTGAGGAAGGACGCCTGGCATACGCAAGGTATGATTCATAATCTGCCTTCCTTTATAGACACTGTCTTACTGCACTATTATGTATTTGGCTATGTATGACACTTATCTTACCAATACCATCAAATAGAATTGTTCCTCCTGTTTGACTTGTATGTTCTCTTTTTGGGTAAATTCCTATTATAGTCTGATTATAAGCGCAGGTTTCTTTAATTCCCAATTTTACAAAACCCTCACTTTAGTGGAACATGATTAATGTGAACTACATTTTTAACATTCAATAACTAAAGTGATCAATGTTTACAATCTCAGGGACATAAGTGGGGGGTTTAGTCCTTTTTAAAAATTAAAAAAAAAGAAAGAAAAATGCAATAATTGCTACATTCACCACAACAATTATAATTGCTACTATTAGGGCCACTATTGCATCCACTACATTTGATTATTTATCCTCAAGTCATATAAATCTAAAATTCATGTTATCACTGTTGTACTGAATTGCTATACCACCCACCTGCTCTCACAGTATGCTAGATTATCAGTATCTAATTAAGAAATTTTTTGCCGTAGCTAAAACCTACATTGATGTGTGGTTATTCCTAATCTGACTAAAAGCTTCTGTACTGAAACTTGTGCCACATACTGTTTCACGTTATTGTTTTTGTATTCCCTGGTTATTTTTTTGGGTATTACGCTTGCCAGTCCATGAAACTATAATGTTCTGGCACAGCAAGAGAATGTTAGTTTACATTGACTTCTAATTATTCAATAGTAGTTAACTTCATGCTTGAGATGCTTTTTTGGGGTCTTGCAGATCCGTATATGGTGAGAATGCTACTAAAATACCTGAAAGAACAAATGAAGTAACTGGTCAATATGCAAATGCCTGTGTTGAGGTAGCAAAGGAAATGGGCGTGTGGTATATCAATCTATGGTCCAAAATGCAAGAAACCGATGGCTGGCAAACAAAATTTTTGTGGTTTGTTACAACCTGGACTTAAAATATTGACTGACATAAGTGTGACCCTGTTTTCTTGTTAAATCTTGAATGCATCATGGATTACATTTGACTAAGTCTAGTTATAATCTGATTCTGTTATCTTGTTAAGGGCATCATGGATTAAGGATGCCGTGAACTGCTGTCTTCTATTTATATATGAAAATGAAAATTGAAATTTTAACAGGAGTGGGGAATTTTAGGTTTGGGATTTATTTTGTGTCTGACACTATTTTGGGGCTATTTAATTTTGAATAATTCTAAATAACCCTTCGATAGAAAACTTTTGATGTTTCTAACTATTACTACTTTTTTATTTAATACTTTTTTCCTAATATATTAAGAAGATTTTATTTATGCTTATTTTATCTGTAGTAAAATCAACTCCAATACCTTTTTCTTGAAAATCATGGGAGATTCCACCTGACATTGATGTTTTGCTGTGTAAGGGATGGATTGCACCTGACAACAGAAGGAAATGCAGTAGTCTACGAAGAAGTGATAAATGTGTTCAATGAAGCAGGGCTTTCTGCTGATAACATGCCAATGGATTTCCCTCACCACTCAAAAATTGATTCCAAACATCCTGAGAGAGCTTTCCAGCAGAATGTTTGTGATATCCCATTGTGACACTGCTTTGGTCTAGTCTAGCAATTTTATACCACGTTCTATTTGATGATCTAGATTTTCTTCCAGAACTATATTCGAGTTTAATGCTTTGATGAAACCACGGTGAAGAATATTTTTTGTAATGACGTCTGATTCATGTAGTTCATCTCATATAATAATGGAATAAAACTATTGTTGTTGTAATGCTTTAATGAGGCTATAGTTGTGATAAAACTCTTGATTATTTGTTGTTGTTTTTTTTTGGGTGTGATCTTGATCTGGTATTTCTGTATACGAGGAGTGCTTGGCGATTTCATGTAGCCGTGCCCTGCACGGATGGGTATTCAAAAAATTCATAGAATTAAATTACTCATAAGTTCATTCACCCAAAAAAATCATAAGAAAATACTTATGAGTTCTGTTTGGGCTGGAACAGATTCGGCTTTATTTAAATCGATACATGATATGAAATTAAATTTTGAAAAGGTCCTTTTTTATGTACTCCAAAAATCTCAGCTTACACTTTCTTTTATTATGGAATCTTCGATGCGGAAGGAAAGTTTTACGTTCCAGATTAATTAATCCGGAATTTACAAGAAAAGATTAATCTAGAATTGTCTCTCATTAGGGGTGAGAATAGGTCAGGTCGACCTACAGGGGCCTACGACCTGGCCTGAACTGGCCTATTTAATTAAAAAGTTAGGTTCAGGCTTTTTCAAAAACCTATTAAATTAAATAGACCAAACTTAGATTTATTAAAAAACCTGATAAGCTGACATATATATATATATATATATTATTTTTTGGATATAATTATTTTTTTTTTGAAACTATCATATTTTAATTACAATTTAGGTGTGAGTCATGTGTCCTTTTATATTTCTTTTAAAAGACTATCAAACTAGATCAGACTTTTAAAAAGACCAGATCGAATCAAAATAAAAGTCTTTATAGGTTATAGGTCAAGCTCAGGCCTCAAAGATTCATCGTAGACTAGGATCAGGCCTTTCAAAGCCTGGCCTAACCTGACATATTCTCACCCCTATCTCTCATGCTAAGTTGGAAAATCTTGTGTTGATCCATACGATTTAAAAAACATTAATAGAGTCAACATGTAATAAAATAAATAATATATAGTGACTTTCTTAGTAATTATGAATAATCTTAAAATGATATTTTTTGCAAACACAATAGTCTAGCTAACAAGCTATATTGTATAGTTGGAATAGGTGGAAAAGTTGTACAATTATGATTTTAAAAAGTATGTGTTTTGTAGTGGGACACGTCTACCCTGAGTAATACTTATGCATATAGGTTAATATTTCATGGTACCTCTTCACATGACTTTTTGTGGTGGGGTCTCCTCCCATCTTTCATCTCAGCTGATTTCACTAGGAATAAAATAGGTCTTTTTAGTTATAGATTCAATTAGTTTTTTTTCATGGCTTTGGTTCATTCTCCCATGCATTTTGTAGTTATTTCTTCTTATTAATATATTTTTGGTGGGCTGTTGAGCATGGGTAGTGGAGGGGGTGCTGACCTGATTAGGATGTTTTTCACTGCTCTTTCAGTTCTCTTTTTGTCAAAAAAAAAAAAAAGGTATATATGTTTGACTGAGTTTTTACATCTCAACGTACGATACAAATTAATTATAATAACAAACACAACAGTAGAGGTTAATTAGAGTTAACGCAATCTTAACTGTGTCCGTCAGCCATGTTTCCTTACACAGGTCATTTGCTCCCGAGACCAACATTCTATAATCTATATTAACTGACGTGTACATTTTTTCCCATTGGCTTACCATTTAATTTTACCCTTTTACTGTTTTTATATTTGATGTCATGTTCGAATCGTGCTGTTACAATGAGAAGATAATTAGATATCACCAAACCACAAAGTTAAGAGAGGAATTAGCTACCCTTTTACTAAAACAGAAAATGCTTGAACTAAAACAAAATAATCAAATCTCATATAACATATAGTTTTAATATTTTAGAGTCCGTGAAAGAAAAGCTGACAAAAATTCCATCTTATATTATCACTGGCCATGCAGGTTGAAAACTTGAAATGAATTTTCAAGTACAAGCAGGAATTTTATTTATTTATCATAAAATATAACAATACTCATTACTTATTTCAATTTATTATTGTTAATACTAATTCCCTTTTCCCTCCCTTTTCTGGATTGTAGCAAATCTCTGCATTTCTCTTCCATTGTTATGCACGTATAATACTAACAACATGAGAACTGAGTCCAAAACTATATCCCCGCAACATTGTTATATAGAAGGAAAAAAAACGCCAGCACTGGAAACAACGAAATAAATCAACGTGGTGAGTGTGTACTATAATGGCTTCCATTCATGTGGGACATCATTTCCACCAAATCAAATTCCTTCTTAACTTCATTCCCCATCGTGTGTGCCACCATCTCAGTCTCATGATCATGATGATGTTCATCAACAACATGAACACACTGTATGCCAACCTGATGATGAGATTGTTTTCCATCCATAGTAGGAGCACATTGCATTATTTTTCCATCAAAGTCTTTCTCATGATCAACAGTAGAAGCACTTTGCATATCATCTAGCAGAGAATCAATGCTGCACCCCTCTTCAAACAAGTTATCATCCAAAGAAAAATCTGGGACCTCGTTAAAATCATACCTTGGCACAATCTGGCCATTGGGACAAAATTGATCAGCACACTGGGGCTGAGCTGCTGCTTTGCCGTTGTTGTTTGTCTTGGCATTGGCATTTTTATCAGATTTTTTTCGATAGTCTATTGGTGGATTTTTGTCCAAGTTCAAGCTCTTGATGTATTCCTGAAGAAGAGAGCCTCTAGGGTACTTTGAACGACACTTTCTTTTGGAATATTGTCTTCTCTTTGTTGCGTTCCAATGGTTTTTGATTGAGTTCTCAGTCCTTCCAGGCAATTTTTTTGCAATTTCAGCCCACTTGTTTCCAATCTCTGCATGAGCTTGGATCAGTATCTTATCCTCTTCTTCGGTCCATATGTCCTTCTGCAAAATGGTTTTGCTTTTTTAATACAAGGCACAATGAATTGAAAGAGTATAATATATTTAAGGAGTTTATTAGATATTTTAATACTAAAACCAATTAAAAATCATCTTTTCTATAATCTTTAAGGTAATTATCATTAAAGTCAACAAATTTATTATGAGTTGTGATTAGATAACAATGTAAAAAATATTTTTGTTATATTAAAAGTACATTATCTGTGCATATACTATTTCGTGATATTAAAAGTACATATCATGGTTTTATGTTATGAGTTAAGAGGAACAGATTTCAACAATTGGATTACGCATTTATCATTGATGTGCTTTTATATATAGACTCGGTAGTGACAAGTGTAAAATAATATCTTATGTGACAAATAAATAGAAACCTTAATGTCTGGCCTCAAATGGTTATGCCATCGTTCTCTGCATTGTTTCCCTATTCTTCCAGGCAACGCCTGAGCTATATGTGACCATTTCCTCAGTCCATATTGTTCGACCAGTTGAATCAACAATCTGTTAAAGGAAACAGACAAAGCAAACATATGTTTTCTTTCAACAGAAATATGCAAAATTCCAATATGTGAAAATAAAATAAAATTATGTAACAAGATAGATTATATAAATAGCCATTGAAAACAAAATTCCAATAAGTACAAATTATATACCTGTCTTCATCTGATGTCCATTGCCCCTTCACTATGTTGGACTTCTTCCGAGCCTTGAATGTTATCCTAGTGCTTGGAGATTCCCTGAGGTTTTTATTCAAACCAACTCTCTTATAATAATTTGGTGGGGAAATGCATGAGACTTCATCTGGTACAACAAAATTCAAAGGCTTGGTTTCAAGAGCATTAAAGGGCACATAACTTTGGTTTGCAACCATCAAATCCAGTTGATTCGTCCGAGGAAGGTTCAAACTGTAACCTACATATTGGAAATTGTCCATAAGATGAGCATGTCCACTACCATTACTCTCAGCAAAAAGCTTGCACTCATAAGCTTCAAAATCAGGAGGTGCAGATTCACATGTTACATTGTGATCAAAGGGATCAAAATTTGGAGTTTGTACCCCAAAAATTGGATTGGATGATGAGGAGCCATTCACGTGAAACTGAAGATGATCAATGTGATGAGAATCTTGCAAGAAACCCTGCGTGGAAGGAGTTCCAAAAGGAAGCTGATCTTCCATGCTTGGTTTCAAGTAGTTTTCTTGCAAATGCATTGGCTTTGACTCTGAGGCATAGTTTTCTGTGAGGTTTGTTTCAATATTGTCCATAAGAGGAGTAACAGAAACTGATGAGGGTGACATTTTTGCGTTTCAAGCCATCTCCGTTTGTGTTCCTTAATAGGAGAGAGAGATTGAGAATGCATTAATTACAGGGCAATTGATATGAAGCATCAAATGGCCAAAGGTTGTTTCACATCTAGAAACTTGACCATAAGTTACAGTTCAAGTATAATAATATTATTATTGCAGTTACGTTATTTGCATGGTTAACCATTATCGTGGTCAAACCTTGCTTTGTGACTAGATTTTATAAAGTAGTAGGCAAAGGCCATAGTCCATGAATATCGAATGCTACAAACTAACATCCATTGAGAATTTGACAACAATTAGTACATTTGGTTCTTCATTTTTTTAATAGTGTATGAAATTGGTTTCACTTGTGCAGGAGAATGTGCAATCCAACTAAATGTTAAAAAAAAAAAACACAGCTACACCAATCAGACACCTACTAGACAAACTCCTGCATGAAAGTTTTTACAATTTATGGTAAAAGAGGTTAACTTGAGAATGTTCTGAGGAGTACTAAACTACTAATTACTAAGGTTAAATAGCATTTACTTCAGTCAATGCATAACCTTCAATCAGGAGGAAAGACTAATTATAGTAATTTATGGCCACATTGGATGGCTTGCAAATAGGGGAGCACTTTCACTCCACAGTTAGCTTGATAATTTGAATTTAGTGTTTCGTTCGTGCATGCTACTATTACCTTTTCCACTCTTTAGCTGGCTTGATGATTAAAGACTATGTACATGCTTAGATTAAATTAATTTTTAGGATTTTTTTAAAGAAATTTTAAATATAATCTTAATTGGAGCTTATTTTAATGCAAAAATAGACTAATTCAAATACAATGAATTTTTATTTTTTTTTTGTGAATCTTCTTCTCATTCGGTGAAGGTGTAATATCACATTTTTCATAAAATAAATTAAAAATAATTTTATTTAAAATAAATAAAATTTTAGGAAAATAATGAATTTTTTGTAATAAAATTAATAAGAGAAATAGTTTTATTAATTAAAATAATAGTTTTAAGGTAAATAAAATAAATATATATTTTTAGAAAAAAAATATTTTATTTATTCAATTAACAGTGAGTAAAATATATTTTCTTTATATAAAATGATCAAATAAAAAATAGAATAAATATTCATCGTGAAATTTGAACACGAGGTTTGAAACATATTTTTACACACACCCACCATTGAGATTTTTGAGATAATGACTGTGGTGGAAGAAATATCTCTCGGATTGAGCTTTCTCTTTTCTCGTATACACTCAAATCTGTCTCGGTAAAACTATGATCTCGGACTCATTAACCGTTGGATCATCGTAAAATTTAGACACTAGCTTTGCAACTCATTTTTACACATTCTCATCATTGGAATATGTGAAATAATGATTTTGCAGAAAGAAATTAGTCTCGCAAATTGACAATGAAATGGAGGTTACAATCTCTTCTCTTTCTCTATAACGCTTGAAAATCCTAATAAAACAATCAGAGGAAAAACTTGAGGAGTCTCACAGAACTGCTAGAGATGCCGCTATCACTATCGGACTACACGTGTGAGCCCGCTTAGAGGTAAGGGATGAGTTATTTACAATTGGGGAATAGGGAGAACATGTGTAGGGATCTTTAGAGGATTAATTGAAATGAGTTTTGGGGTGTTTCTATAAATTTTGATCCTATCTTTACAATTATAATTGTAAATTATATATGTTTGACGGACCAATTGATGTCTCCATGAGAAATTATTGTGTTCTTGTGTTGAGTGTGAATCCTAAAAATTAAATTTTTTTAATTAACGCGAATTGTACTTTAAATAATCTTCTCTTTAATAATTTATTTTATACAAATTATTGTCTTTGTTTTATATTTTCCCACGATGATGATCAACATGTTATGTATATATTATAATAATAAAAGTAATAAAATAATAAATTAAAGAAAGTTGTAAAGTTAATACCTAGTAGTAATTTCTTTTGATATAATTTTAAGTTAATTGTTGTAGAAACTCTTTTTAATTGAAAATAGTATAGTTTGATTTAATATATATATATATTGTGTCATGCAAATATTATTATTGTGTGATATGCATATGATTTATGAGGCATGATAAATTGTTATGGAGATTATAACACTGTTGTTGAGATTGAGCATAAGTGCAAAGTTGAACATGTGTTAATTTTTGAGATACACGTAAACATGTGATATGGATTGTTTCGTTGTGATATGTTAAAATTGTGGACATGAAATTCAGTTGTGAATAAATGTGTGTTTAACACTTGATGTGACAATACTAGTGCTATGAGCTATGAATTATATAATAATCTAACTGGTATTTACCTTGAGAAAAGTGTTTATGCGCAGTATTAAAAGAAAAATATAGGATTCATAGTTATGAACCTAAAGTGTTAAATTGTAGTGCAATGTGTTAAACGTGTTTGAAACACGAGTGTGAAGTCATGGGTATTGTATAATTCATTAGCAGTGTCTACGTGCAAAAATTGTTGTAGAGATTAGACCTGAATCAGGAAGGTGAGGTCTTAACGGATTCTTCGGAGTCTAGTCCTTGGGGGTAAAGAAACTTAGTTTGAGTGCTCCTTTAAGCCTATATTGATCCCATATGGTTGGAGCATTCTCACAAAACAGAGTGAACCTGATTGGTTACCTTATGATTTTACTTACTAAGAGTGACCTGACATACTCATTGTCTGGTGTGTCTTGTTATGTACTCCTAAGCGCTTCAGTGTGGTTTTTCACTAACATGGTACCACATTGCATATAGGCTTGAGTTTCAGTATAATTGTTGCATAACGTCTGCTAATTGTTTATTATGAAATTCATGAGTGTTATTACGTCTTGACCCGAGTGTGTGATTCATGTGTAATGTGATTAATGATTAAAAATTAAACTTTAAATGATAAAGTGGTGAAGTGATGTGGATTGTATTAAGTTGAGTTATGTTATAAATACTTCTATAATTTATTTTAATCATGTCTTTGTTTATTTGTTTTTTTAGAAATATGATAACTCACTCTCTATGTGCTATTTGTGTTTGAATATTGCGATGATCTCGAACCTTGTGTTCGTGGGAGCAGATGATTAAGTGGATAACTTTAAAGAATCTCGTGTTAGAGGACGTTGTGACACAATGCTCTGATAGAATATGATATTGGTGTTGAGTTTTTATTTTAATCGCATGATGTTATTTTATTTTATTTTACCTCACTGATTCAACAAAAATTCCTTTGTAAACTTTGACAGCGTTGTTCTGAGCTGGATATACTTTTAATAAGTTTTATTTGATAATAGTGAAGTGAACGTGAACTTTTTACCCACTTGAATTTGTTTATTTGTATTTTTATATATTTTATTTATTTATATGTATATTGGGGTAAACGGTGTCACAGAAGGGGAAATAAATCTAGGTCATTTAAAATGCAGTTAGTTAATGATATTTGTGTATAAAATTTAATAGACTTAGTATAGGGTTAATTTTGAATTAAGGTCGAAACATTCCCAAAAATTGAACACCATCCCTCACTCCCTTGCTTTTTTTCCGAGTACAAAAATACAAAATAGTCATACCTAATAAAGGCTTGTGAAGTAACTGATGAGAGTTAACAACTTATATTTAATTTAAACGTTGCAACAAAGATAATTAATGGCAAGGGATCATTAATTAAAGAAAATCACCTAAGAAATATCTTATTTTCCCCAAAATATTAGGGTTTTTTTGTCCTATTTTTATGCTATTTAATGTATGGACAACCCAATATCAGCAATTTGTCCATTATTTTACTTGAGAAACAAAGAAGTGTCAGAACAAAATATCTCCATGTAGGTTCTCTATCTCCTTATAAAAAGACAAATCGAAGTCAAATATTTCTTTCTTTTTTAATTTGGAGGTATCTAGGGCTTCTTATTAGGCACTCAACTAATCTTTCTCCCACCCGATCGGTCCATTTTAGAGTAAATTAGTACCTTTAGATGTGACTTCATACTAAAGCCCGATACAAACCCAAAATCGAGCATCTCCGACCAACAATAAAATAAAATTTACTATAATATATTTTATATTAACTATCTCAATACAATTCATATTAATTATCTTAATGTAATGATAGCAACAGGGGTCATGACGACAACAGAGAATGTGGTGGTAATGATGGAAGCAACAACGATAGTGTCAATAGTGTTGACAACAACAATGGCTATAACAACAACAACAACGATGATGATAACAACAATAACGATAGTTGTAGCGATAGTGATTTAGGGGACATTGGTAGGAGTGTAAATGACCCAAAGAATGTTGGGATGGATCTAATTTAAGACATAACCCAATGAAATGTAGTTGGGTTGAGTTCAATATTTTTTGTTAAACAACTCAACCAAAACTAACTCAACTTGATTTGACTTAACTCATTTTTAGTCCGTCAAAAATTAATTGAGACAAATGACCCATAAAAATAAATTAAAAAGAAAAAAATGTTGATCCGATGAACTAGCCCTCCCCAACTTGTCATGAAACTTTTTTAGCAGGCTGAAATAGGACAGACCAAAAGGAGCTGATGGATTAGTCTAATCAACCTAAAAGGGTGGGTTAAACAAACCAGCACATTGGATCAAGTCCCTTTTACCATCTCTAATTCTATCTTAGATTCAAATTCTGCTGCTCAGAATTGATTTATACCTTACATTTTTAAAATTCAGTATCAAATAAAGTTTTTATAAATGAATAAAAGAAATAAAGTTTTTATAAATACTTGAGATGCCAGATTAGGCATCCCTCATTCAAATGTATCCAATCACTTAATTTGCACGTACATGTCGTCCTAATTCTAATCATTCTTTTCTCTATGATATTTCTCCTTCATCAAAACAAAGGTACATTCCTAATAAACAACAAATGACAGTGTAATAAAAGTAACTGGATGTCATACTTTATCAAAATTGAAACGTTGATAAAAATTTCTTATAGCAGAACCATTAGGCGCCACTAAGACATGTACAATAAAATCGGGGACCTAACTGTTTAAAAGAAAAAATAAAGGGTCAAGAACCCTTAATGCCTATATCTGACCTATGATAAAAAAAATTCAGAAATGTAACTAGCAAGTGTGTCATGCAACTGGCAAAAATTTTACGACTGAAAATTAAGTTGTCTTTGGCTTAAGTCGCTTCACCCTGGAATACAAGAAAACACCAGCAAGAGCTATAGCAGTCCCTGTAGAGGAATACCACATAAAATCTCAGCAAGAGATATGGTAAAGAAAAAACTTTAAACACTGTTCTTCAAATGATTCCATTTGGAACCAGAAAAAAATAGCAATTTTACCCAATGCGTTAATTGGTGATACTGGTGTTTGGAAGAAGATGACAGAGCTCACGATGACCACAACCCTTTTCACACAATTTCCTACAGAGTGGGTAACAGGTGACACCTTCTGCAGTATCATATAAGAAACCTGCACAGTTTATTCAAACAAAATTATCTCTACATCATTAAGGAATACAAAAAACCTATCATTGAAAAGAACCACGCAAAAATATATAATGACTTCAGATAAAGGCTACTAATAGTTAGTAACAAAGTAAGCTCTTTACCCCTTTACTTTTTCTTTTATGATGATCTTATATGAAAAAGATTTCACTATCATTTTCATTTAGCATAGGCACACAGTTCTTTAACAGCACGCAATTCTTTTTTTTAGGCAAAAGCACACAATTCTCAAGATGAACTTAGGTAAGAAGTGTTTCTATTTCTATTAAAATGGTCAGAAGCACATTAAAAGTGGACATGCTGCATTCCTATTGTCAAGTTATTTTCAACAATGAATGCAGCTGATTCTAACATGAGTTGTACTATTCTTAGGTACGTGATTTATAACGCATTTTTACGACTTCAATTTTCTTTTTATTTTTCTTCATTACATCACTCATTTTATCTATTAATTGAAAAAAAAAAAGTTATACAAAAATGTTGTAAAAATTGAATTTCTCTTCCAACATTCACATGCTTTCCATAAGATTGTCAGAAAACAGGATACCACAACTTACAGCACTGTTGATTCTCGCTATCACTGTTCATGGTATCTATCATCTGATCCCATACTTATCTCTCTTCTCTTCCTATCTATCTTTTTATTTACACAAGTTTGTGCAAATTTATTTTAGAAATACAATTTCTCCAATACAAATACCATGCTGAAATGAAATGACGTACAATACAAGCAAACAAACTATCTCACAGCATAGTAGCCATAATGTCATATTGTCTCTATTTTTCTTTTTTTTTTTTTCTCGGCCAAATGTTATTTGTTAGTTTTTTGTTAGAATGTTATCATATTGTCAATAGAAAGTTTTGAACACCATGCAAAGAAATATTAAAGAAATTGTTTCTTTTTTCTTGTTTTCCATAAGTAACATTTACTGATGTTTAAATCTAATTGTCACGAAATGAAAAATTGAAGAACCGGAAGTAGTAACACTTTTGAATAAAAGGGAGACAATTGTGCATAGAAGAGGAAAACTCACTTGCTGATATGCATGGAAACATAGTGCAGCAAGAAGTGATCTGATGTACACTTCGTTAACATTTAATCCCTGCCAAGAAAAATGTTATGATGACCAATTAGTAGCCTTAACACCATAATATATTTCGATTGTGAGAATTGTAACAGAAATCCTATCAATTTCAACCATCAAGAATTCAAAACACTCACAGCAGATTGCAGGTAAGCAGGGGTAAATTTGACACCCTCCATCAACAAAGTTACAGGTACTGATAACAAGAATGACATAACCGTTATTATTGAGAAGAGGGTTATGTTGTCCATAGATTCCTGAGAAGAACAAAATGTCTTTTATTTTCTGCTTGTTTAAAAAGATGAAATGTAATACTAATAATATAGGAGTGTCATAAAATGCTACTCATTCTTAGCAAAAAATTATTGTCAACAACAAAAGTACAAAACAAATGCAAAACTTTGAGACGTGTTCGTAGATCATATTACCTCCTTGTTAACCATGACTTTTTTGCTAAGAACATTACGAGATTGATTAGTCAAATTGGAAGCCATTGCACTCCAAAATCCAGCCCTATTCAATATACCAGAAAAGAAAATGCCACTTATTAGAACTCAAATGACCACATATGTTCCTTTCAGATGTTTGCATTTCCTCTCTTCTCTCCCCCTTCGATGGAATCCTAGTTACCAGCCACATGATATGGGTACGACTATGCCGTTTGTGTAAGTATGCAGTTTGTTACTTTTTACATTATTAATACAGGACCTTTTTCTAAAAGAAAACTTGCTACATGATATGCAAGGTTCTAAAAAATTGTCCACAGATGTGATCTCGCTATGTCAAGGATTTTTAGCTCTGTGTAACCACATTGTCGCTGTAACTGTAGCCGCATCAGCCACATTTGTCTATAATTTCTAGCAATGCTAAGGATCGTGACAGAACTACAGCCGTGACCCCAATTTAAAACCTTGACGATACTATGTTGTACCCAACAGAGTTATTGAGAGAATTTTGTAACTACGGAACAAGACATGCAGTGCAGGAGAGGTTACCAATTGAAAGAGGCCTCGGTAGCAGACGCTAACGCCACCCCACCAACAATAGGCACAAGGGAACCAACAACCCATGCAGTAGGCGCCTGTAAGAAAATTAAAGTAAAAAATGGATTAAGGTTGGAAACAACATTATATAACCATTATATGATACAGGTTTTTTTTTTTTTGCTCTGCAATACCTCATTCATTACTTCTTTTTTTATCCGAAAGAATCAAACTAAGCTGGACCCCCTTAACATACCTTATTCATTAATGAAAAACTTTGCAAAAGAAATTTACAAAGGAACAAAGATAAGCAAATACGAAGAGAACAAAGCCATGTCATGATGACAGCAGTCCCTATATAATAAACGGTAATAAACGGATCATAAAATTCGTTGAAAAGAAACAACAGGAACAAAAACTTAGGCTACAAAAAAAAATAATGCCTGGTTGCAGTAACATATAAGGTTCTAAGTTCTAACCTCTCCAAGGAACATAGCAGAAAGGAGCACTGAAAAAAAAGGCTCCATCGCTTTTATAGTGTGAGTGAAAGACACAGCAACCTGTCCGAGACTCATGTTGGTGAAAAGGTTCCCTAAAGTATGTACTAGAGCCAGTGGCAATATCGCTGCAAGCTGCAACCCACGAAACACAAACAAACATTAACACACACAAAAGAAAAACACAACAATACAAAACAGAAACTGAAGAAATTATAAGATTGTCTTGATGGTAAAAGGAGAAGAGAGGGAAGAAAAGGTTGTAAGTTCGATTTATCTGATAACAAAAAAAAACTAGCCATTAACAATTAACATTTTGCAAAAAAAAAAAAAAAAACAGAAACAGAGGAAATAATATAATATTATATATAACGTAAAAAAAAAAAATAGAACAGTAACACAAACATGAACCTACCTGGGCGCCACTAACTTTAGGTCTCTTATAGAGATTGAAACTCCACATGAATGCTACGAAGAGAGACCCCACAGCGAACTGAAGGGTGCTTACGGTTAAAGGGAAATGGTAGACCTTTAAGACCTGTTTGTTGTAGATGTTGAAGTAGATGTTGAAGAGGATCCAGAGCCCAAACAGGGCTCCAAGTTCCAGAGTATTGAGCAGAGTGTTGCCGGCGCTGCTCTCCGGCACGGAGGTTGCTCTGGCATGGAAGGGGTGAAAGTGTGAGGGAGCGAGTTTGAAAGATGGAGAATAAGCAAGAGAACATGGTTGACATGGGAATGAAGAGGGAGTGAGAATGACGTTGAGTTTGGAAGTGGAAACAGAGACAGAGCGTTTGAGAGGTTGTTTTGGGAGAGAGAGGGAAGGGGAGAGAGAGAAAACTGTGCTCTGCATTTTGGAGATCACAACAGAGTCTCTGAAGGGAGTGAGTGATGCGGTTCTTTCTGTCTCGCTTCAACGCAATGGTTGACCGTGACGTGTTGGACCAGGTTTTTAAGGCTGCATTTAAATTTTTTATAATTAATACTAATAAATAAATAAATAAATAATGAAATGCTTCCTAAATAAGAAGTGAAGAACAACGACTGCATCATGAATCTGGATTCAAATGTGGGATATTCCATTCTAACGATGGACCATTATTGTAGCACTTGTTGTTAGTTGTTACTATAATAATTTGATACTATTGCATTTCTTTTTCTCCTTGTTTGTCTTTCTTTGTTAGGAGAAACGTGTCAAATTTGGTCCTCAAAATATTCCTAAATAATATGCTTACCTTATTCGAGAGAATTTTAATTTGTCTATATGCACAGTGACTCAGATCACACAAAAGTGTGCTTACCCATATTTTATAAAACAAATGTTAGGTAGAGCCAAAGAGGAAACTAATGAGAAAATTCTACTTTTGCATATTAATATAAAATATATGTCATGGAAATTAAGTAATAATTTTTTTTTCTTTTTTTTACAGAATTACTTTTTTTCTTAATTGAAACATTTTTTTACTTTTAAAGTGATTTTTTAGACATTTAATGTGTATATTTATACAGTTTTAAATGATATTTTGAAACATTTATATAAACTCATTATTTTATCAATTTTTCAGAAAATTAATATTTTAAATTTTTACTAAATTTAAAAATATTTGTAAAAATTGCATGAGAACATGCTGCTTTCTGAGAAGTAAAGTATGACTTTTGATCTTGCTTTTCAATTTTGATGGCCACTTTCTTTGCAAATGGGAGGAGGTGCCAATGCTTTATGGTAATTGAACCTAAAATTCCCACCAATATCTAGCCGCCAGCTTAAACTCTGAATATGCATGTATCTATAACTATTAATTTGTAACTATTAATAATCAAAATTATCTCATTTGGTTTGGTGTATATATTTTTGGCAAAGTTGTATTTTTTTATCCTCCAATTTATCTTTAATTTTGATTTTGGTCCCCCTTTAAAATTATTAACAAATTTTGTCCTTCTATTTTATCTCATCACGCAATCTTGGTCCCCTAATCCAGAATTAGACGTGGACTATTACAAGAGAATATTAACTGTCACGTGTCACGTTCATATTGGATGAGGACAATTACGTGTCATAATTTAATTTATCAATGACAACAGCAATGTATTTCATCTTTCATGAATTCGACATCTAGTCAGACTATGACACGTGTCAGTCATCATCCAATAAGAACGTGACACATGACAATCAATATTCTTGTGAAGCATTCAATGTCCAATTCTGGATTGGGGATCAAGATTGCGTGATTACATAAAATAAGAAGACAACATTCGTTAATAATTTTAAAGGAGGATCAAAATTAAAATTGGAGATAAATTAAGGGACAAAAATACAATTTTGCCTATATTTTTTAGATAATTTTACTCTCCATTAGTTTATTCTTTTTTTAACAATTACCCCACTATTTTTTAGTTAGTTATTTTCTTTTCTTACTTTTTTAAATTTCTAAACCTTTTTTTCTTTATTTTATTTTATTTAAGATATATAGAGAGACACAGAGTGCCTTTTTCCCTAATTAAAATTATAAGATTTATGTATTATATTTAATCAATTTTTTCTCTTTGTCAAATGTCACATTATTTTTTAATTCGTTAGATTAAAGATTAATATATTTCATCATACGGTTTATTGTTAACCCAATTTTTTTTACACATAATTGTGTTTAAATATAATTTAATTACCAAAGTATACCAATAAATTAGGATTATTTTGATGTTTATGTTTTGAATAAACCCTCGTACCTTTTCCTTCCTCATAATAAACACTAGAGATACAATTTCTTTGTGTCTTCTATAGGAGAGAATCCTGTTTGAGTTTAAGTGGACCACTACTAGCCACAAAGTTTTCTGTAGGGGTTGTCATGGATCCAAATCAACCCAATAATTTAGTGAATTCAAATGGATTCAAATAAAAAAATTGAATTTGTTCGAATAATTTGATTTGAATCGAATTGAAAATTTATAAATTCAATATGTTCGGATCATCTTGAATTTTACTTATGAAAATTTAATCTAATCCAATCCACTGATTATTTAGTATTTTATTTATTTATTTATTAACATTTAGAGTTTGGGATTTTTAGCCCAGCCTAATTTGATAGTATTTTTTCATTTTTAAATTATTATTGTAATTATAATATAAGACATGGATTAATTTTTAAGTTGGAATGGAATGAAACATTTTCATATTAGACTAATTGTTAAGAAATAGTTTTTGAGTTAAATATATTAAATTGTATATCATTAGATTATTTTTTTGTTTTAAAAAAATGTAGTATTATTTTAATAACAAATCTGATTTGATGTGGTTATAAATTGGATTTGTTTGGATTGGATTGTAAAACTAAATTAGGTAAAATCTGATCCAAATTGAATTAATTAAAATTGATCAGATCAACTAAAGAACAACTAATATATTTAGACTTTTAAAAAAAATTGTATTAACCAACAATTATTTATATATATACACGCACACGAGAATGGTAGGAACATTTGTAGGTAGCACAGTAATACATAAATAATCAAGATAAAACAAAATTAACCTCACGTTATAAAAAATAATGTGATTTTTTTTATAAAAAAAAAGAAAAACCTTGATTGTGTGTTTTAATTTTGATCAATGATAAAATCTAATAATGAATATTTATTTCTCTGACTTTCAAAAGATTCTTTCGATTCAAATCCTCACATAATTTATGTGTATGTGTTATGCGTGTGGTTGCAAATATGAATAGCAGTTGACTTATTTAGTCAATGACCCATAAAAAGGCTAAACTAAAAACTTTCAACTAGGTTTCATCAAAATTGTCACACAAAATAAAAAAAACTAAGTTACTTCAAACTAAACATAAGCATAGGGCAATTGATAATGCGCTGCTCCTCATAGTTAAATGTACCCTTCTTTCCGTGATAAAAAAAAAAAATGTACCCTTCTTTCACATTTTTTGTATTTCCTCAAAAACACTTTTTGAAACTTAAATTTCTGATCGTATTTTTGTTAATGGGTAAATGTTAAAAAAAATCGAAATGTATTTAATAAAATTGTGTTAATAAAATCGTTCCTAAGATCTTTTTAACTAAGGTTATTTCAATATAACTAGCTAAAAAATTAGCTAGAAGCCAAAATTCGGTAGCTAAAAAAATTAACTTATTAAATTATAATTTTTTTATAAAATTAATTGTTGAAATAACTTAAAAGTGTAAAATAATTAAAAAATAATAAAATCATGATTTATTTTTTAAAAAAATAAGCAAAGGAATTGATAAATATATTAAAAATAAAAATGAAAAAAAATATAAAAGTTAGAAAGTAGGGTTTCAAAAAATCTTATTTCAAATAGCGTTTCAAAAAATCTTAGAAACTACTAAGAACTTGTTTACCAAACAACCAAAAGAATTTTTTAGTTAATAAAAAAAACTAGAAGCTAGTTAAAATGTCTTACCGAACATAGTCCAATTCATGTCCCTTAAAAAAAGTGGTTAATTTAATTAGTAGTATTAAATATGCCAATTATTTGTACTATTATTCAAAAACTAAATTCTAAAAAAGAGTTTTATAATTAGGAATGAAAGAAATACTAATTTTGGAGACAAAAATTCAAAATAACATCAACTCATATAAGTAGGTATTCACCTTCTTCCAACTCCTTGTTTTTTCTTCGTGGGCTTCTTATTTGTGTTCATAACATATTGTTATTTAGTGTTAATGTCGATGGAGAAATCGCTAATGAGTAATGACCTACCACTGAGATGACTTCTTTGTGCGCTAATGGGATCACTTTGTTGTGCCAAAGTCAAAGAAAGACAAACCTTTGGAAATTTCAATACTTGAGTCAAAATTTGGTAGAGTAACCACCAAGGTATATGAATTATGCATACCTAATTAAAGGTGTCATGAGGTATTTATAGACGAAGTGTTAAGGAGTTTGATGGTTCTTTCATCGTGAGCTTGTCACATCTCTTAATGAAATCTATTGCGAGATGTGACAAAATGTCTTTTTTTTTACTTGGTGTCTATGACCATAGAGTTTACTTGAGGGTGATTGTATGACAACAAAGATTGTGTGATTAGCAATTTAATAATCATTGTCATTGAGAATAAATTGAGTGTTTGATTAATATGATAAAAGACAAACCAATTGACTTAATCAAAATTCAAGTCAAGTGTTTAGTTTCATTTTACCTCCACTGCCCGTATCTTTTTTTTTACCATGTTATATTATTGTAACTTATAAGAGTTGGGTATCCCTTGTCCTTTGTATCAATGAGTTTTCCTTTGTTGATAAGAAAAAATCATGTCATAGTTGTGAAATATTTATCAATACATTAATAACTTGTGTAATGCCCCTAATTATTGATTTATTGGTAGTTCGCATGGTACTTTACTCGATAGCACTTCACTTAATTCTTTGTTGGTTAAAATTCTCTACCGATCAAAATCATTTTTAGGTAATCCTTCGTGAAACTTCGATAATCATCATTGACTTATTTTCAAATTAATGATATATATAATATCAATTAATTTCCTTTAAATTATTATTAATTATATATTCTCATACCTTTATAATATCTAAACCTTTTCTTTCTTTGGTGTGATTGGTTGGGTATTATACTTTGTAAGTTGGGTCTCACTTCTTTATTTTAATCATATACTATTAGTAAGTATTGCCCAAGGGATCTAAAGTGTAGATCCAAGGCAGACATTGCGCCACGTTTGAAAATTGAGATTAATAAACATTCACATATTTTTCTATTCCCCTTTCCCATAATCCCATCGACAAAATATCCTGTGTTAACGATTAGCGGCACGTGTATGTTTCATGTCCATGAACAACAAAAATGGATTGTGGTTCTTCATACTTCAGAGTTTCGGATACAATCCATAAAGAGCGAAATGGAATATTTTACAGCATAGTACAATCTCCATAATACCCTCAACGAAACGCAAGAACTGGTATATAGTCATGGTCGGAAATTGGAATTAACTTCCCAGAAATTAAACGAAAGTATGTACCCTAAAAAATAACAGTATAAAATTTGCAAAGTTACATTTTTAATTTAACTTTAGCCGCGGAAAAGGTTTTTGCGTTGCGTTGCACTAGCCCCTGCACAGTAGTGTGGTACGATGATTTGATTTTGATAAGATAGGTCTGTGCTGTGGGGAAAATTGGAAGCATCGATCGGAAAATGCAATCGTTATCGTTGAGTATGAGTCTGAGGAGTAGTAGCTTAGTGAATTTTCTTTTGCTGGGTTCAGAGACGAGAGTGAGAAGCAGAAGGAGTGTCATCGTAGCGTGTGCTTCAGAGGGAGACAGTGGCAGCAGTAGCACAAGCTCGTTTCTCTCTCGGACCCAAACCTACGCTCTTCTTAAGCAACAATTGCAAGTAGCTGCTAAATCCGAGGTTAGTTAGTTAGTTTCTTGTTTTCCCTCTTACTTGTGCAATTTGAAATTGGAGATAAGCACCGTTTTTTGATTATATTCTTTAGGATTACAAGGAAGCCGCTAGAATTCGAGACTCGTTGAAGCTATTTGAGGACGAGGAACCTGTTTTGCGTCTGAGGAGACTATTGAAGGAAGCAGTTGCTGAAGAGAGATTTCAGGTGTCTATTATTATGTGGTTGAGTGCCTAATTAATTGTTTATGCACTCGAGTTGTGCTAACTAGTGCATGTTTGAATTAAAGTTTGTAAACTGAAGGTTGTTAAACTTAAGTTTGCTAACTGAGTTTGCAAAAGTATCCGAGTCTTGCATCTCCAAAACTTAGTTTCCAGACACAATTTTACTCTCAAACATATTTTTGGAGGGTAACCAAAAAAATACCTTTAAAATCATTTTGTTAGGGTATAAGTGTTAGGTGAAGTTCCATATTAGATAAGAATGAAAAAGTTGGACACCATGTAAATGAGGAAAAGACCCTTAAGTTTTGGTTTAAAGTGTGGTGTCATGTCACTTATGTGGTGTGCTTGAGGCCTGTCTCCCTAGTGTTCTATTCCCTCATATTTTGGATTAAAGTTTGGTGTTAGGTTCACTTTTGTGGTTTGTTCAGAAGGGTTAACTCCTTTCTTTTATTTGGTAAATTTCAGACTTTAATAATGCCTATGCTTTGTCAGTATAACATTTTTTACACCGTCAACCAATTAGAAACCATGCCTTGTAGGATAATTATTGTAAAAGTCAATAAACTTACTATACGCGGTGATTTGTGATTAGATGTGTAAAACTACTTTACACTTTTAGTCTATAGCTTATTTTCTCTAAATTGCATGCCAGTTTCTCACCCAATAATTTGGGCTCACTCTCTGTCTAGTGAGACTCGTGTGAAATTATTAGAGCATTTCGAGTGAAGGATTCGGTTTGGGTTAATTCCTTTGAAGTTAAGTTAATTCTCCACTCACTAGAATTCACTTAAACTATTTTTATTTGGAAAGATTTTTTTTAATGGTTGAGCAAGTTGCTTGTATAAGTAACTTTTATAAAAACTCATCTGCTCCAATGTTATTATCAAGTAGCTTAACTTTAAGAACCAATAAGCAACTTGATTAGAGTTGGTTTTACTAGTGCTTTTCATATAATAAATAACGTGTTTCTGTGCTTGAGATGGCAGTAGCACCACCTTGCTTGAATTTTAATTTGTCTTGCTCATTCCTCTCAATAAGTTAGACAGGACAGATGAAAAATTTACACTGCTTTCAAAATTTGTTGGACTATTGTTACGTCTGTGATCCAATTTTTCAAAATTCAATAAACACTTTCCTTTCAAGTCTCAATTCAACCACTAAATGGTGTAATAAGTACATATCTCAACTTTCATACCTCTACATTCAACCCTCTATCAGATCAGCACTCCTCAGTCCTCACATCTTTCACCTTGAATTGACAAAACGTGACCTATATTACTCTGTGTGTTTTGAGGTATGATTCCCTCATTAATTTTACATTTTGACACCGTTTCCTCTCTCTTTTCAGGATGCTGCTAGTTATCGTGATGAGCTAAACAAAATTGCTCCACACTCTCTTTTAAAATGTTGCAGTGATGCTACAACATTGGTATGATCCCTACTTTCAGTTAAATACTTTTTGTCTCCTAGATAGTTCTATCTTGATGTAAGCTATCTCAAGAGAAATACAATTAACAAGGAAAGCAACTTCCCTTTTTTAAACGGTCTTTTAAGTTGATTGCACTTTTAAAATATTAGTTCAATACCATGTCTTCAAAGATGGAAACGCTGAGTATCTCTGTTGGAATAGTTTGTCTTTCATGATTTCTCCCTAAGTTTCAGAATACCCCTGCAAGATGTCTTAGAAAGTTATTTAATAAAACTATATTTATTTTCCTTCAAACTCTTCAAGGAAAAAAATATAAGTGCGTATTTCATGAGATATTGGGTACTTTAAGCACACACTAAAAATAATCGGAAATCTTAACATTTAATTGTGACTTATTCAGGGAATCAGGGTTCAAGTTAGGAGTGTATATATAGAGGGCAGAAGTCAGCCTTCAAAGGGGCTATATTTCTTTGCATATAGAATAAGAATTACTAATAACTCAGAACACCCTGTTCAACTTCTTAGAAGGCATTGGATTATAACTGATGCTAATGGGAGAACGGAAAATGTCTGGTAAGTTAATTATTCTTCTCTTTTGCTATATTGTTGTTATGATTCCAAAGTGTTTTTCTTTTTTCTTTTAAACCCGGGGGGCACATAGTTAATGCCAGAACACAAATACTTTGATCCTGGTCAATTAACCCCACTTAATAGAAAAAGATCGTTGTTGTTTTAAACTCAAAGGGATTCAAATTCAACATAACTTCTCTAATTCATTTTCCACATGACAGGGGAATTGGAGTTGTTGGTGAACAGCCATTAATACTTCCTGGGAATAGTTTTGAATACTCTTCAGCATGCCCACTGAACACACCAAATGGTAGAATGGTAAGATTTTTGTTGCAATTTCCTGGGGTAGTCAGAATTGATTTGAGTAAGGTACCCCCTTATAAATTATAACATTATTGGTGATGTTTGGTAATTGGTAATAATAATACTACCTTTCTATCGAATAGAAGCATAAGAGATTCCAATACTTTAGGTATTGTGCAATCAAATAGTAATATAATTATAACTGCGGAGAAAGATAAAAGCACCGGGTTTCCTCCTTCCTTTTATTTACATATTCTCTTAAGAATACTGATTGATTTGCTTCAATCAAATAAATTTTATACTTAAATTGTCAACAGGCCAGTGCTGGGTTTCTGTAGAAGTTCTTATCTGTAAACATACGTGACATTAAGTTTGAGTGGATGCAACGCTGCCATGATTTCTATCCGATCAACTGTCATTATTTGCATAATCAACAGATCTTACCATAGGAAAAAGAAAGCCAAAGTAAAAGCCTTATTGAAGCACATATTTTGACATGCTTCAGTGTGGGTGATTGTTTCATGGTTGCATCCAATTTTACTTCAGAATGAGTTGGTATTATGATTTTAGCCATGCAGCACTCCTAGGTTCTTCATCAAGTGAAAATTGACGGAGAATTGTAAACTATACCCCTCAATAATTTGGATTCATTGGTTGTTGCATTGCATGTTTTATTCGAGATGCATTTCTACTTTCACGGATTGCCAGATGCGTCTCCATCATATCCCACATAAAATCAGGCTTTTATATTATAATGCAGGAAGGTGATTATGAGATGATCCATGTAGAAAGAGTAGGCTCACAATCATTCAATGTGGCCATTGCCCCGTTTTCTCTCTGTCTGCTTGGAGATGATGAAGGTTGTATTATTTAAAATTGAAGTGCTGCATCAGCTTCTGCAACATGTAAATTATTATCATTCTCTTCGCCATTCCAAAGTATTAAAGCAGGCTACTTGCTTTATTAATTAAGTGTAAGATATCTTATTATTACGAATAAATTTGATCAGCATACATTTGTATTTTATTGATATCAATAAAGAAATCAATATTTATAGAAACCAATAGCAGAATTGAATCAATTGACTAGGTAATTTAACTACGACGACGACGACCATGAAGCTGATGAGGTAAATGCCGCTTTGGGTCGGGCTTGCAGTAGCATTAGAATTTAATAATTTTTGGGGGAAATTGCACTCACCTTCCCTGAAATCTCTTTAAATGACACCCCCTCCAATTTTTAAAAATAACCCACCATCTCTTCCTTTTTCACTATCTCATTTTTTCTTTAACCACCAAGTTAACCTTATAGCAACTCTAGGACACATTCATTAATCACTATTACATTTTATAATTTCCACCAGTATATACTTGATCTAAACTCTAAAAGTATCTTCAATGAAATTGTTTACATGAGTTGTTTAATTTTTTTTTCCCACTAGAACAGATGATATGATGTTGTTTATATAAACACCATTGTTTATATTAAGAATTATTATTTAACAAATTTATGTCATAAATATAATATTTTTCATGCATGGTAGGATCCGCAAAATTAAGTTAATCATTCACTTCAACAATCTTAGAATTGAAGTGAATCTTCATGTAGAGTGTTTTAAATCTATGAGAAATTACAAGACTTATAAAATAATAAATAACTCATTTACATAATTATACATTGTAGACACTCTAAATAATCTAGATAAAATATAAGAGTTGTCTCTTGGAGAAACAAATAAGCAAAATCAACTTTCATTATTAACTTGTTCACTGTTAACTTATATTAAGTTAATTTAAGAAAATGATTAGTATTTTTACTGTTTTGTGAGTTTCTGAAAAAGTTATATGCTTGCTTGTAATTTTATATAAAAAAAAAACTTTTAAATATAGTGTTAAAACCGGATCGGATCAGCTTGAACCTACTTATATTTCTTTCTTTTTTTATACCTAAGACTAACAAATTAAAACGATTTTGTATTAATTGATTTATGCACTTAGTGATACATATACCCCTAATTTAAACAAAAGTGTGGTTGTATTTCACAAAAATAGGGCTTGTGCAGTCTTGCGTCAGCTTTTGGGTTAGTTTTGTGTTTTGGGGATAGGGCGGAATTTATCTAACTTGTACGGCTGACAAAAGTACTTTTGCATGTTTTTTTTTTTAAAATACATTATCTATTTTTTTATTTTCAAAAAATATTTCATTCTCAAAATTCAATATATTTTATATTCCAAAATTATAATATTAAGCAATGATATTTTAGAAACTACACAAATAAAATTTTGGAATTATATTTACCAAATGTGTAAGACAAACTCCAATCCGTCTTCTCTCCTTAGGATTCTTAAGTGAGTTTAACATGTATATATAATTTTTTTAAACCTTTTTCAACTAAAGCCCTCATAAGTACCCAATCCACCTAATTCGGCATCTCCAAAAAAATTACTAAATGGACCCACCAATTAACCCACATTCCATTGTCTCTATGTCTATTTTTGTTTATTTTCTTGGAAAATATTTTTTCATAAAAAAATATTTTAGGAAGTTTTATAAAACTTTCTCTTTAAAATTAGTTAGTTTTATAAAATGCTACGTTTGGAAGTATGATGTAATTGAGAGATATTTTTCTTTATTTGAACATTCATGAATCATGATTTATGTAAGAACATGATTTTCTTTTTTCAGAAAGTTGACGAACTTATCTCCCTTTTAATTAATTTTAAAACTCATTTTTTTCCTCCGAAGTCTTATTAAATTTGATGAACAATTTAAAAGTTTTAATATTATGTTAAAATTATTTAAAATAAACGAAATGAAATAATATTAAATTATATTATTTGAATTGTTTTAAAAAAAATTAAAATACAATAAAACATGTTAAAAAAACATTTTATTTTTTCATCTAAACTTTTCTTTCCCTTTTTCAAATATAAGCATATGAATCGAGACTATTTTTTTAATTTTTAATTTTAAATAAAAATTTAAAATTAAATATCTAAACATAATCCAATATAGGCAAACCACTACTTCTCATCTCTACAAATGCTTGTTTGTCTTAACTTTCTTCTCCTTTTGTCATATCTAATTTTCTATGCATATGCAGCAAAGCAGAAGCGTGTTTGGCTTACCAAAAATCAAAACCAAACCCTTACCAAAAATGCCATCCTCCAGCTGTCAAGCGTGAGAAACTCCCATATTTGTAGTCAAGCCTGGTCTCACCTGTGGGCCCCCGTTCAATCTCCTTAAGAAAAGCACCCTAAGTTATCTTTTAATACTTGTATAGTTATATTTTTTTTTTCTTTTCATTATATTATTTATTTTAGTTTATATTTTTTTATTTTTTCCTTTGTTATAAAAAAGTTATACACATTTGTTCAAATAGAACTTGTCTAATTGGAAACACTTACCAAGACACGGTGGCTGCTCTCCTTCATGCATAACGAGTGAGACTTTATTTCTTCCTCAAATCAGTCTTTGATGATTGCGAATGTGTCCCTAATAATAGTAATAGACATTCTCCATTTGATTCATTAGTAATCACGTTCTGTATCACTGGTAGCAAACCTTGATCCTACCTATGCTCCATACACTTCAAATGCATCGTGTCATCCCCCTTGAGCATCTATCTTCTTTTTTCTTTTTTGTATTAATTTATCCTCTTTTCATCTCACCAAATTTGATTAATTTTTTAATAGAAAGTAAAACTGAATTTTGAGATATTTTGATAAATAAAAAATACACTCTACCTTTTTTTTGCCCTGCTATTCCTTTCTCTGGTAGTTAAGCACTTTATTTCTTTTTCAGCAAGACATGACTCATGCTAGGCAAAAAACCATTCTTGGAATACATGAAGCATCTTAGCCCTAAGCATTCCAATACAAAATCCAAATACAAATGTACCCTGTCCCTGGTCCCTTTTCTCTGTCTTTCTCACTGTCATTAAAAAAGAAATAATAATAAGATTATTAACCCAAGAAGGGTTCACAGAAACATGCATGTCTTTTGGGTCATATGACTCATGACTAGTTTAAAATTTGCATGGGAATACGGAGATCAAGGCTGCAATAGGATTTTGGTCGGATAGCAACAAAAGTAATAGAAGAAGCTTGTGCTCCAAGCACACCATTCTTTTCTTTCCATTCTCTCTCTCTCTCTCTCTCTCTCTCTCTCTCTCTCTCTCTCTCGTCTATATAAACTTTAATAGTTTTCTATATACAAAAGCATCTCTTCTCACCCCTCCACATTGTTTTGCTTTCCCTTGCAAGTTTCAATTCAACCTTTTCTTTTACTTAGCTGCCTCTTTTTTCCTTTATAGACCGATTAACATTTGTCGGTTGCATCTTTATGTGCAAAATCCACCCGAAGTTTAGAATCTCCATCTTATCCAATAATTAAACGATTAGTTAATGTGGTTAAAACGGGTCAAGAGTTCAACCTTTTTAGTCCTCTCCCTGGCCCAAAACTTTTGCAGCTGTTCCTAGTTTGAAATGCATGACAAATCCATGTCATGTGTAACTTTCTCATTAGGCCCCACTTTTGATCACATAGAATAAGAATGGTCCTCCCCCCATAACTCATTCCAATGTTTCAGTTCTATTTAATTTAATAGCTTCTTGTTCTCTTAGAGCCATCATAATTACATTCTATTTTTTCATTCTTCAATAGCATTTGGTTTTCTAACATTTTTCCTAAGGGGAAGCATAACAAGTTAACAACACCATCTCCTTATATCTCTACTTACCTGTGAGAGAATCTGAAGTAAAACGAAATGAGGTTTATGACAGGCTCTCCAAAAGGCACGTGGCAACCGATTATGACTGCAGATACAACAACACAAAGTTACTGGCTGAATTGGAGGGTTTTGGTTTGTGCCATTTTGGTTCTGTTTTCAGCTATCATTTCTTCATTGATTATATTGAAGTATGAAGTTTCACGGAAGAAAGCAACAAGAAATGGTAACAAGGAAGGAGAGAAAGAAACATCATCGACTTTGTACGAGGATGAAATTTGGAGGCCTTGTTTGAAAGGAATCAACCCTGTCTGGTTGCTCGGGTTTAGAGTTTTTGCCTTTGCTGTGCTTTTGGTGCTTCTCATACTCATTGCTACTGAGGATGGAGGAAGCATTTTCTACTTTTACACTCAGTGAGTTTTCATTCCCTTTTGAATTTCCTTATGTCAAAATTTGAATGCTGTTGAAATGAGTATTATATGGATAGGGTCTCTCTGCATATCTATGACTACAGTCCAGTTACTATAAAGTTCTCAATAAACACTTACCAGAAAAAAAGAAGAAAATTAGAAGTTAAAATAAATCAAACTTGTAAATTAAAATTAATTTATGCATCTTAACTTTTTTCTATTGTGCCAGAGAAGTTTGATTCCAAACTAGGCCAATGCGTGAGTATAGTTCTGTTTTAACTTTTAAGAGTCATCCCGCCTTGTTGGTATGGAACATGAAATAAGTCTGGCTGGAACACGAATTTGAAAGCTTATTAAACTTTAAACAGAGTTAATTATTTTCAAACCAAAACGAAGCTAGTAGTTTTGCCAGATGAAGGGATTGTAGCAGTGCAATCAGTCCTCTTCTCTTGGAAATAATGAAGCTTTTATAAACCCTTTTGTGATCATTGTTTTGTGTGTGTCTAAGATAACAAGTGTTTTTTTTTTTTTTTTTTACCTTATTTAAAAAGCCAATTGAAGCTGCTACCGTTTAAAAAAAAAAAAAAAGCGTATTTCGCCTCTTATTGTATTGATTAAGCTATCAGACAAGGATATCTTTTTTGGCATTTGATTATTGTTTGAAACAGGTGGACTTTTGCTGCAGTCACCATTTATTTTGGGGTAAATACTTCTTCCATAAAGGGCCTAATATATGAATTTTCGTTTGTTCATGTCTATAATCTAGTGTGTAATCTCTCTATACACTAACATTGTATGTTTTGATGTTGTAGCTGGGATCTTTGCTCTCCATGCATGGATGTTACCAACATCTTAAAAAAGCGAGTGGTGGTAAGGTTGGAAATGTAGATGGATATGCAGAACAGGGAATTTATGATGCTCCTACACCCCCACAGAATTCTAATCCATCAAACCATGAGAAAGGCTTAGGAGCTCCACAAGAACATCTTGTTCGCCAAACTGCAGGCACATGGGGTTATATCTTTCAAATATTGTTCCAGGTAAACTTGCCATTGATCACACTGATTGAACTTCAAGGATGATTTCTTTAATTTAAGAAATCAGTGATGAATTCGACTTTGGTATATCATCTAGCATGTTTGAAAACTCGTTGAGAAGTAATAAATCACATCAAAGATGTAGAAACTATAACTATTAACTTTTAGAAAAATGTGGAGCCAAACATTTTTTACTCTTCATTAACATTTTCAACCTAACATCAAGTTAATGACAAGTGAGATGACACATTTTTATAAAAGTGGGGGGTAATACAGCTTTTGCCATTGGCTACCTAAATTAACTTTTTGTTTTTTTGTGAACAGATGATTGGCGGAGCTGTAATGCTCACAGATTGTGTGTTTTGGTTTATTATTGTTCCGTTCCTAACCATCAAAGATTACAACATAAATTTGGTAAGTACCATGTATGCCTCAACGTATCTGTTAATTTTCTTTTAATACTTAAGTATAGATAGTTGTATTATACATGTGTTCCTTTTCTTATCAAAAAAAGAGGAGACATGATTGAATGCTAAATCATAAGTCAAATTGTCATGTGTTGCAGCTAATAATCAGTATGCACACCATCAATGCTGTTTTCCTACTAGGCGATACGGCTCTAAATTCCCTGGTGAGTTTCTAGATTTTATTCCATTTAATTGTCCACTTCCATTGTATATGCATATTCGAATTCTTACCCTTTTTTTTTAATCCTCTTCAGAGGTTCCCTTGGTTTCGAATAGGATACTTTTGCATGTGGACAATCACATACGTCATATTCCAGTGGATTGTTCATGCTATAGTTAAACTCTGGTAATAACCCTCATTTGGTTTTTTAACACTACTGAAAAGTATGGAAAACATCTTATACATCATTGTCTAATATATGTTAATTTCTTGTCCTGGAAAAACAGGTGGCCATATCCATTTCTTGATTTGTCATCCCCTTATGCTCCATTATGGTATAAGTTACTAATATTACATCTAGAGTTTTATAAATAACTGACAATATAAAAGATTATGATGTAATTATAAATTATAATTTAAATTATTTTAAGATAATTATTTTAAAAATTAATAAATTTATTATATATGATTGATTGTGATTAAATAAATAATTATATAAAACTTTTTATAATGTCACGTTAGGTATAACTTTTTTCTCTTATTTCTTTTTCATCTCATTTTATTTCAAGAGTCTGTAAGGTATCAGATTCTGATAATTAACTGTTGATGGGATATTTTGATATCTCTTTCTGACTGATTTGTAATTGATTTTTCAGTTACTTTTCCATGGCATTACTGCATATTCCGTGCTATGGCATATTCGCTTTGATAATGAAGCTGAAACACAGCGTGTTGTCGACGCGGTACCCTGACTCGTACCTATGTGACACATAAACGGGCTTCAATTTTCAGAAGAACAACAATTTTCTGGTAGAAAAAGGGAAGGGGAGTAGTAGTAAGAAAATAGTAAAAAAATATTATATTGAGAAGTTTGGATTCATATATTGAGGTGCACAAATATACAGCAAACCAAAGTATATAGTTTTCTTTTTTCTTTCTTTTTTGGAAAATTAATGGTTGAACAGGCAAGGAGAATTTTTGTCGTTACTTTCTGTCGGCATGTATGTAATGTAATAGACCATGAATTCTAAGAACTATAATCCGAGTGCATTGATTTATTGATTCTAGGATTATATTTTAATATTAGCTAGAAGAGCACCCAATATTGGGAGCAAGTAAAAGAAAAATGTTTTATTAAAAGAGAAAAAGACCACCAATAAATAAGTGATTTATCCAAATACTACAAAGTTAGAATTTTTAAATAAAATTTTGAGTTTAAGTATTATATAAAATATGTTATTGGATGGAAAAAAAATTCACTAAGGCTGTATTCGGTTCCAACAATGGAAATAATATGCTGAGGATGGAAATGAGGTGTTCTAGTTTGGAAGGTACAATTTCAAAGGGAAATATGTTACAAATGTGCGAACCCACGACTTTAGTTTCTCTCTCCAAGTAGGTGACATTTTTAACCTTGCTTTTACTCTTTTCAAAGTCACAGCACATACAGGGACATAATAATATTTTGCACAGTTAATTAACTATCTTTTCCCCTATTTTATTTATATTAAACAACTTTATAATATTATTTCACTTTTTTTAAAATAAAAAAATAAAATATGTCATTTATTTTTACTCTATTTATTATTTTTAAAATTATTTTCTTCTATTTTCATCTATCATATTTTTCTCATCTAAATCAAACACATGTAAAGATGATCATTCAAAGAAAAAAAAAAAAAGAGAAAAAGATGGGGGAAACAAAATCCTAGGAAAACGACCATAGGAGATGGTTGGTGAATAGTTCTAAAATAGTAAATATGTTTGCTTAATAAATTGAAAAAATGATTATACACTAATTATCATTTAATTATAAATTATTGATAAATTTATTATTTTTGTATTAATCATTTTAAAAGTTATATAATAATAATTTATTATTAAATGATTCAAACTACATTATCATTCAACCCTAGGAAATAAGCATTAATATTTCTAACAAGCCATTATTTTGATAATGTTAGAGCAAGTATATTATTGGAAACGAGGTATTCAAGGATGGCAGAAGAAAACAAAGAATCATCTTTTCACATTTTTATAACTTGAGAAGTGACAGCAATATGTACATTTCACATGTAATTTTATAGGTATTTTTGTATTTTGTTTTTAAATCAAAGTTTAATACATTTCAATAAATAATATAAAATTTATTAAAAATAGTGCGTTTCTAACCCTTTTGTAAGTAACTTCTTATTCTTGCAATATGCACAATTATTTTTAATGGTCAAAATCTTTTTATACAGTTAGCCACTAATAGCTAACAAAGTTCTCATTGACATACATGAGAAGTATGAATGATCTCATTAGACAGGTCTTGAGCTTGAATAATTTCGTTTGAGATCTGACTTATCTAACTAAGATCTTCACCAAAAAAAAGAGAGAAGAAAAGTAAGATATGACGAACATTGTCTAAAGACATATATTGACTTTGTTACTCTTGCATTAGAGAATCTTTGATTTGGTTATTACATCGATTTTTTTTATTACTAAATTACCTTTTAAATCATATTCAATCTCTTAATTTGACTAATTTAATCGATCATGACACCTATTTACTTGGAAAATTACCAAGTATTATTTTCGTGAAATCAATCAATCACCTTTGACACACATACCTTTGATGCATATGACACTTTGTAACCACAATTTCAACCACTGACATGATACAATGGAATAACATTGTTGAGTCACTAATGTAACACGTACACTCTTGTAAATATTACCACAGTCACATTCGCCACCACATTCCTTTCACTCAATCAATATATATTACCATTGATGCATAGAAAAACTAAACTGAATAATATTATTGAAATATTTTTCATTATAACTATAAAACAAGATTAAAGTAATAAAAATTATCACAATTCAAAAGTAGTAGAATTCATAAGAATACGCTAAATAAATATTGAATTAATATGCATTTTTATTTAAGATCATATATATAGTAAAGTATATATTTCAGAACCTTTGTTAATTTTTTTAACAGGTTTTTTTGAATAAAATAAACATTATTAAAGTGAAACAAATTTTATAAAAGTATGCTTAAAAATATTTTGAAATTTTATAAATATGCTTAAAATTTTGAAATTTATACAAAAATAGTACATAGGCCAACGGAAGGTGAAGTTGTCTTATTAAATTACAGGTATTGGGTAAAACTAATAGTTAAAGTAATTAAAAAATATAAAATGACTTAAAAAGGAACAACGAAGATATTTGATAAATATATTAAAAATAAAAAATATAAAAATTAGACACTAACATTTTTAAAAAATATTATTTAAGTAACATTTTAAAAAGTGTTAAAAATTAAAAAAATTACTAAAAAAATTATTAATTAAATAATCAAATAAATTTCTGAGTTAATTAAAAAAACAAACTGAAATAACTTGTAAAAACATAATTACTAAAGTGAAACAAATTTTATATTATATGAGTATAAATCATAGTTTCTACTTAATTGTATTAAAAAAAAAGTTTATATTTAGTTGTAGAATTTATTGTATAATTTCAGTGAAATACAATTATATCACATGATATGTATAATTATTTTTATACATCTTTCACATTTTCTTTTCATATATATAAATCCAAAATACACACTTCAAAATTACAAGAGACAAATTATACTTCCACTCTCATTTTCGTGTTATAAAAATATTTTTCCAATAATCAATCAAAGTTTATTTATTTGGTCCATCAAAATCCCCACCAAAAAGAAACTTGGTCCATCAAAACGCACAGTTTTAGTCTTCACCATTTTTCGCTGGGCTAAAATCCTAAAACCCTAAACCCATATATCGCCGAAAGAACAGAGTAGCACTATCAGAGCACCCTGCCATGGAGAACACTAGCAACGACGCTGGCGTCGAAGCCCTACGGCTGCTGAAAGCGACGGAACCGCCTTCATTTCTCACTCCGAACCCAGCGCTGTCGGAAGCTGCTCGTACCGCATCGCAATACTTGTTCTCTTCCCTAAAACCGTTTTCCCCAAAATCGCCACTGGACCAACTCCTTGTGGACGGTTTCGACGCAGAACAGATATGGCAGCAAATAGACCTCCAAACGCAGCCTCTGTTATCCACCATTCGCCGCCGCGTGAAACAGCTGGTCGAAAATCCCGAAGAGATTTCCCAGCTGAAGGTTCCTTCGGAGGGTGGGAACAAGAAGGAGGAGAAGAGTCAAGACGAGTGGGAAGAAGAGAGTGACGGTTTTGACGAGGAATTGGATGAGGAAGAGGAAGAAGATGAGGATGATGAAGTAAAGGAGGGAGAAGGAGAAGAAGAAGAAGAAGAGACGGAGGATGAAGAGGAAGAGGGGGAGGATAATGAAGAAGGTGGTGTCATTGAGGATAAATTCTTTAAAATAGATGAATTGACAAAGTACTTAGAGAAGGAGGAAGATGATTTCGAGAATGGCGAGGCAGACAGAGAAGGTGAGGAGGAAGATGACGAAGAAGAAAGTGATGAGGTGAGTCTGTGCTCTTAGTTTGGTTTTCATTACCCTTTTTTGTGTTCTTAAACACGATCATGAGATTAACCTGGTCTTAATTGGTTATTGCTTATTAATTAATTAATCGGTTTCTGACTCATTCTAATTATATTTATCTAGGAAGGTGATTTTGGGATTGGTGATGATGATGATGAGGATGAAGATGAAGAAGCAGAGGGCATAGAAAGTGCAAGGTGTTTATTCTTGTCCTCCCAATCTCCCACTAGAGAACTAAAAAAAAAGAAGATATTCATCCATTTTAAGCTTGCAATCTAAGTTATTGCTTATCTCACAATCACTAATCTGTAATTTCACTTACGGGTCAATGAACTACATAAATAAAAGCTTTAAATTGCTTCGCTTCAGTTTAATGATCTTTGTTTCACAGATATCTATTGATATCACTCGTTTATTTCTTGTCGTGGATAAAACTTTTTGTGGTGATGTGTGAATAACAATATGAAAGCATTACAAGCAGGAGGTCTAGGCATATGGTAGTACTATTGTGATTTTAATATTTTTACCTCGTAGCCATAAGACCATCTATGCTTTATGGTAATGAATTTTTGCTGGTAAAGTGTCAACACTCAACACAACCTGACAAGCATAAGCTAAGTGCACAAGCAACGAGAGACTAAGAAATTTAGGTAGTGTTGGGAGCAAGATGGCTAAGAACAATGCTGACACACAAGTAATTGTTTGTAAAATATTTATATTTACATTAAAAAAATTCTCTGAGAGAGAAAGTTTAATTTTGTTAATATTCTTTGTTGTTGTTATCATTAAGTCATAAGTTACTATAACATCGAAAGAATTTGACCTTTATCTTAAATTTATAATTATATTAAGCAAGCTGTAGGAAAAACAATACAAATGTAGGATATAACATATAAAACATAGTGTGACTGAGGGGACATATGCCTCTAGGACCTAGTGTGTAGGTCTGTGTCTGTCCTTAGTTGCAGTTGCTGAGGTGAAAATATTAGAATAGACCTACAAAACTAGATGAGTAATGGATATACTAGAGACAATATAGGAGTAACACCAATGAGTACGATGGTAAAATCACACCTAATTTGGTCATTGTGAGAAGAAGACCAATAGAAACCCCAATAGAAAGAGTTGATTTGATTGATAATAGCCTAGTAGACGAATAGTTGAAAGAGAGGAAGACCAATGAAAACTCAATGTGAAACCATCTGAAGCTTGAGGAAACTGAAGGAGAACAAGTAATCTAACTGTATGCCATTTATGCTTAAGATTTCTAGTAGCAAAGTAGTTTTTGTGTTTTTGTCAATAGTAATTGCTGCAGGCTATGATTATTATTATTGTTGTTGTTGTTGTAGTTGTTATTATTGTTATTTCGTTAGTTTTGGATTCCCTCTATGGTTTTGTCTGGCCAACTGTATTTGGTCAAGTGATGTTTCGTCTTTTTTAAGCTTTACAGTATTTCTTTTACTACTATTTAATTAATTATTATAATAATTATTCTGTGGCTTGTTTGTGGCGGTGTATTTGCTTTAATATTAAGTTCAGTTCTCCTTGGTCATATGTTATGCAATTAGCTGGGTACTTCTGTTTAGTTATATTACTCCTTGTAATTGCTTACTGATTTAGATGGTTTTCCTCTATTATCCATTTGCTGGGTTCATTTTTTCTTCTGTTGCTGTCAGGTATGAAGACTTCTTTGGAGGTAAAAAGGAAAGGGGGTCAAAAAGAAAAGCTCAAGTACTTCAGGAATCTGAATATTCTGATGATGAAGATGATATGGAATTTGACAAGCAGGTCTCTCTCTCTCTCTCTCTCTTTATATATATATATATATTTATTTATTTTGAAAACAACTTTCTTATCCTTCTTTTTCCAAATGTATGTAGACGAAAGGGACTGCATCTGCCCATGAAAAGCAACTGGAAAAAATTCAGTCCAAGATAGAGCTGATGGAGAAAGCTAACATAGATCCAAAAACATGGACTATGCAGGGTGAGGTAATACAGTAGTCCCTTACTTTTTTTTACCTGATTTTTTTGTGGATTGCATTCCTTGGCCCTTTTTGCTAATATGGTGTTAGATTATTGATTGTTGAATTTATAACAGGTAACTGCTGCAAAGAGACCAAAGAATAGTGCATTGGAAGTTGATCTGGACTTTGAGCATAATGTGAGGCCTGCTCCTGTAATCACTGAAGAAGTTACAGCTTCAATTGAGGATATAATCAAGAAAAGGATTATTGAGGTAACTAATATGTTGAACTGGCATGGTTTGGACTTCTACTATAATACATCAAGTTATTTACACAAATGGAAGCAGATATATAGATGGCAGCATATACAATTTCTGTAAAAAGTTGGGTGTGTGTGTTGAGTTGATTATTTAACTTATACTACTAAGTAATACATGAGACTACAAGCACCTACAAACACTATTTGTTTCTAATTTACATTTGTGTTTACTATAGGGGCACTTTAATGATGTTCAAAGGGTTCCTAAATTGCCATCTAAAGCACCTCGGGAAGTTAAAGAGTTGGTAAGCTTGTTTTTACTGAAATAAACCAATTTTAAGGTTCAACTTCATGTCTTGCTATATCTATACGTAACTAACTTGTACAAGTCATTTCATTTTCGTTATGAACACAGGATGACAATAAAAGCAAGCAGGGTCTTGCAGAACTTTATGAGGTCCGTATTTCTTGGATATATTTGCAACATTGGAAACCTATTATTAATTCCTCAAGGAGTTGTACATTTTGTGATGTTCCTCAAAGATTTTTTTAATGATTGACAGCAAGAATATGTTCAGAAGACAGACCCCACTTCTGCTCCATTGTCATTTAAAGATGAACAAAAGAATGAGGTGCTAATCTCGATTGCTTTATTTTGTTTCTATTTATATTACTATTTAGTATCTTTCTCATTTGTTATGTGCTTCATTTCCTTGTGTAATACAACGCTATGTAGCCATCCTTTTATATATTTAATTATACATTGAATCTTGATACTTGTACTTGTAATCAGGCAAGCATGCTGTTTAAGAGACTCTGTCTGAAGCTGGATGCCCTTTCTCATTTTAACTTTGCTCCAAAACCTGTATGACATCAACGTTCTTATTATCTCTTTTGATAGACAATATACTTGACACTTGAAATTTGTCTTCTTATTTGCCTTGAATTGAACTGAACAGGTTATAGAGGACATGTCTATTCAAGCTAATGTGCCTGCTCTAGCAATGGAAGAAGTAAAGAACTATTTTTTTTAATCAAATTTATGTTTCTGTTTCTTCCATTTATCATATACTGACAATGTATTATGCCTTCCCTGGGTAGATTGCACCTGTGGCTGTTTCAGATGCTGCTATGTTGGCACCTGAGGAGGTATTTGATGGGAAAGGTGATATTAAGGAAGAAACAGAGCTTACAAAGGCAGAAAGGAAAACAAGGAGAGCTAATAAGAAAAGAAAATTTAAAGGTACCATCAGTTATGCAATAAAAGTCTCTTCCTGGTAACTGGCATATAGCAACATATACATAGAGATTATGGTGTTCAATACTTCATTACCTGTCTTTATGCAAAGTTGCACACCATATGCATGATTGTTCTAGGAGGAAAGATACCCAGCATTTTGTTTTGTACCAGACACTATCTTCATATGCTTTTCATTATAATTAACAAACTTTTATGGTTACAGCTGAGGCAGTAAAAAGGACGAATAAGAAGGCACAAGAAGGGGTGATTCGTAGCAAAGTTAATGGTAATTTCTTTATATATCCTTTTTGTACTAGGTCTAAGAAATGTTACATTATACTCACTTATTTTTGAATGTGACACAAGTTAATTTCTTGTTAGCAACCACATTGTTTAAAGAAAAATAAAACTATAACTATCGCGATGTCTGTTCTATTATGAATTCCAAAATGCCATTATCCTCTTATCGCGGGAGTTGGCTATATACATATCTTCTCCTTTTTTAATCTTGGCAGGCTTCTATAAAGTTATGGTAGAAGTCACATCCCTTATGAGTGGAGCTTGCTTTCTGTCATAACTCCCACCAAATCCTGCATAATATTGAAATTTTAGGTAGACATAGTATACCTTAGGTAGATTCAATCGGTTGTACACTGCAGTCTCAATTACTTCCAAATTAAGCCTAACTGAAAAAAATGTTTTAGTGAGACAGGGTACCTGGATATGACTCTACCCTTGTCTGGGCACAACTCCTTGTATCTTAGTCTTTAGATATGATGACTAGTTTCCTACACATTGAGGTTAGTTGGCTGCCAACCGTGGAATGAGTAACCAGATGTAGTCTAAAGAATTTTTCCAAAAGATGATATTGTTGCTTCTCACCTTGAATCTCCCTGGATCTTTGCAGGGTAAACAACAATTCAATATTTATGATTGTTTACAGAAGCTGCACAACTAATAATAAGTTCAAAGGGGGAGCCCATGGCAAAATGAAGTAAAATTGACATGGAAGAGGATTTTTGTTGGAGTCAACCATGATAAATGAGCAATGCCATTCATAAGCTTGGTAGTGGCAGATGAAAGCAACTTGAATGCTCTTTTTAGTTTGGCTGTTTTCGTCATTCCTTGAATTCTTGGTTAATATCAAAACATGGAAAGGAGAGTCACTGTTTATTTACTTTTCCTGCTACTCATTGTTACAAGTTCGTAGCAGCGGTATTTTTTTTTGTGCTAAATTTTGTATTCTTTAATTATATTCACAGCTGATATGTAGAGCACCAAACTAATGGCAGATGGTCATAGTTGAACCTTGAATTCTCCAAACCAACGAGGCATAAGAAAATTGTTGGAAAATTTTGCTTTTGATGCTTTTGCTTGTAAAACTTTTTGATGCAGTAAATCTTTGATTCTCTTGAATTCCTGGCGTGGCATTGCTATCTGGGGATGGGCATGAGTTTTTTGTGTTTTTCTAAACAGATGGTTTATTGTATTGGTCTGCTTTTTGAGCATTGCTGACGACAGGTGGTTGCACTTTGAAACGAAGCAATGAGAAATAAGAAAATCGTTGGAAAATGTTGCTTTTAATGTTTCTACTTATAAAACTTTGATGGTAGATCTTGGTTCCCTTGAATACTGTTGTCTAGGGTTGGGCATGGGTCTTTTAACTTAATCTCCTTGAGTACTTGTACATTAAATGGTCCAGTTCAATATTCTTTTTCTTTTCCCCTTTGAATACCCCTCTCTCCCTACCAAAGTGTCAATGAATATTTATAACGATTTTTTTTTAATAAAAAATAGTTTTGAACATCAATGCTTCTATCATGTTTGGTGACAAATAATTTCTAAAAGGATTTGAAAGACTCGCCTTCGAATTAAATTCAGATGTGATAAAACATGCAGAAGTAATGTATTACTAAGCAGCATTCCCAGCATGGAACTTTCTCCTAGGCACTCTAACCTACAGCAATCAGCTCGTCTGTCAGAGACAAGTAAAAGATGATTATAGAATAGAATAGTGCTATTTATGAGGACAGTGTATTTCATAAGAAAACCCAGAGCAGAGCTGCTACAAGGGTATTGAATACAAAACTGCCTAGGTGGCTCCCCTCACTAAAAGGAGCTACCCGTAATTCCCCTCACTCTTATTTCTTCTGTAATGTTCTCCGAAGTCATAACTAAGCTAGAATGAGCAAGGCTTGACGCTATTAATCTGCAACGTTCTTCCATTGATAACAGGTTAAGTAGCCCAATCAGCTCTTCCATTGATTTTAGCTTTTCCAGAATGCCTGGCTTAGATTGTCTGGATAAGTTGACTCGTACTGTGATACTACCACCACTAAAATATTTTATTTTTTCGGCTCTGAGCTACTAGAATAATTGAAATCCAAAGTCATTAGCACTTTAAGAATATGCATACTACAAACCACCTAGACTGAAAGCATCATAGCTGAATCCCATATTGCGCAATAAACATTAAAAAACTTAAGTAACACGTTCAACTAAATTATTGAATTATCACTTCTTCCAGTAAAAAGGGCAAACGCCATCAACTCCCTTAACTCAAAGTTACCCCACTTCTCTGAGAAAATAAAAATGACAAAGCGTACTAGCCGTGAGAGGGGTATCACACCTAACAGTAGCTTTTCATTTACTTAAATTTCCTTCAAGCCTCTCAATTGCAGCACTAACCCCACTCTTCACTTGTCTCTGATCTGAGTGTGGATGTGCAGCTGGATTACCTTCATTAGCCATTTCTACCAGCTTCAGATGGATCCAACCTGCCAAACAATTAATGGAATCATAATTTCAATAAATAGCCACATATCCACAATACAGATAAGCAAGGTAAATTTTAAAAATAATTGAATGATGAATTTGGGTCGTTTCCTTTTACTCACTAACTTACAAGACTACTCAACAAATAATAACAACTTTACCAAGAGGAAAGCAAAATGCTGCTCCCAGCACCGACCCTAGTGCCATATTCCTTGCTCGCCAACGGAGTGATCCTGGCACTAACATAAAACGGGAAACAATATATCAACACAAAAATTGTGAAATTTAACCATATTTTACATTATCTAAAAAAATATCACCCTAAAGAAAATGAGATAAAAAGCAGAACAGTTAACTGTTCTCATCATCCGGCCCAGGTAACAATATAGAGTGTACAGTAAGTGTATGATTTCTTACTGATTAAACCAAAAGCTGAAGCAGTGGCTGATCCAGCTCCAACAACATTAAAAACATCATGAACACCTCTCTTCTCTGCAAGCAGATTTTGTAAGCAATAAAATGCAGCAGTGAATATTCCTAGGCGTACCCCTCCAACTATTGAGCCCCGTGTAACTCGAATGAATCGTTTCTCCATTGCATCTCTCATCAATCGATATTGCTCACGCTTGTCTTCTGTGCTCCCAAGTTTCAACATAACTTCTGCATCCTTGCTCTAGCAACACATGTGAAATTCCTTAAGATCACCACAATTAATTGGGATAATCTAGACAAGCAATGTTTACAATAACATGGTTGGCATGAAAAAAAACCTACAATCAGCTAAAGAAAAGATAATTCTTGGGAACCATAAATCAAATAAATAACAAGGAATATTAATTCTTGGGAACCACAAATCAAATAAATAAATATGAAATCATAACCTTAGTGCTGAACTTAAGTCATCATGGTCATATATCTAAGAGTAAGAAAACCAAACCAAACTCACATACTGAATTACAGAATATGCAATTCGGTCCTTTGAAGAAAATGATCTTCACTTATTCTCTTGTCTTTACTTTTAATGACCTTTTCTGTGTTGAACACAATACACTTTCACAATTCTATATAAGGCAGAGTTTTGAAGCATATTTTTACTCATAAACTTACAACAGAAGCAGCTGCCTCCTTGCTACCGCCATATAACATGCCTGCAAATACTCCAACGACAGTTGCCGTGCCCCAGTTAACTGTTCCAGCTAGTTTTGGAGAATTCTGATTAAAGAAAGCATTAGAATAGGAATGAAGTTAAATGAATTCAGTATGATGAAGTCCATGAGGGAAACAGAAAGTTTTCTCATTAGATCAATGCAAGGTCAATAAGATAAACATTCAATACATTGTGAATTATGATATGTACAGATTTCTGGAAACACACATTAATTTAATACTCAATAGGTACATACAGTTAGATAACCAGCATTCCATAACACATATTTTCAAACAGAATGAGAATTGAGAAGCCACTGCATCAAACCTACAGAATTATAAAAGTGATTTGCAGTATATTTTGAAATTTGGTCATGAGATTCATGACTCACCACCTCTTGAAATATATGTATATTTGTTTGACATTAATCCACACTCGTAAATGATAACATACACCCGAATTATTTTTTAGAGAGAGAAACTTATAATGCATCACTAAACACCTAAGGTGAGACCTAAAAAAACATCTAGAAAACAGAAAAGCAAAATCCACACTCAGATTTAACAATTTCAACATTGCAATTTCGGATTAGACAAGTTTTATTTGGTGCTATTAAGTAAGGTATTCTCATATTCTTCACTATTCTGTTGATTTTAACTGTAATCAGCATACAGAGGCTTGATCATCATTTTGTAGAGATGCTTCAAAATTAAAAGTCTTTTTCTGTTCTTGTCAACCGCCAATTGAGTGCTAAATGAACCAAATCATTGCAGCTACCAAATTGATAAGTTACACAACTATCATATAAACCGAAAAGTCTAGGGTTCTTTATTCAAATTCTTTGCACACTGTTATCCACACACCGAATAGTTCAACTAAATTCTAAGTTAAAATGAAATCGAATAACAAAAATAAAGAAGAAGAATAAAAAAAAGCAACATAGAGGAGTTTCGTACATATGGAACGGTGGCTTCTGAGTTGTCAGGAGCTTCCATGATCGGAGATGCGGCAAAATCAACGGAATGGAAATGGAAGTTGTAGAAGCTGTTTGGTTGCCGAGAAATTAGGCAACGCAAGAAAATCCAAAACGGAAAAGGGGAAATTGATCTCCGAAGAAATTGATTCGGTGTGTATGGCGGTGGACTCGAACGATTGCACCGCCGAGGAATCGTTATTTTTAGGTACTTCAGCTCTGAGATTGAGACTAAGACTGAGTTACATGGAGTAGCAGTATTCTTTCTATTCTTTCATTTTCTGTTTTTTTTTTTTTTTTACCATGTATTGATAATTCATTATTTTTTGTTCTTTTCTGGGAAACACACATCTTATCTATATTCTTCTTTCAACGTAATATTTTATTTTTCCGATAAACAATATCTTGATTTTTTAATTTAATATTTAATTGAAAATTAATTTACACTCTTTTAAAATTAATATATGACTACCAAAATATACTTTTCTAGTTGACTTTTATATATTGTTATTTGGTTTCTACTATGACATTTCCATGTATTTAAGTGTGACATATTGCCTTTGCATATGCTTACTTTTTAATATTATGATATATGATTGGTAGGAAAAAAATGTATCTGTTGTTATTATTCAAATGTGTTTGATAATTTTAGATTATAATTTCAACATATGATAAATCAAAATTTCAAAAAATTATGATTAAAAGCCAACATATTATTATTTTCTTGTTAACTTTTGTTTTTCTGTTTCACTTCCAACCATTGATTAATTTAAATGCAAAATCAACTATTAAAAAATTGTCATGCATTCTTTTGTAATTTTATTATAAATTAATAAATTATTTTAGACTATTCAAATAAAATAAATTATCTTAAAACTACTTTTCACCTAACTAACAAATTTAAACATAATTTTATTTCACATAAATGATTATTAATACAACACTCAATCATTAAAGTAATCTCTAAAAACATTTCAATCCAAAAACAAATTAAATTTGGTTGCGTGGTAATAACAATGGAAGTTCTCAAGTGATCAATTTAAGTTTGTTTATCAGCTTAACCACTCGTTATATTATTTTCTTAAAACACATTTGAGGGGATAATAAAAACAAAGTGAAATAACAAAATGTTATTTTCACAATTTCATATATTAATTATCTATGTTATCATATATTTTCCTGCCTTTTTCTGAAATGCATAGTTTGTTGTATAAATAACCTTAATCATTTGCAAATACTATATTCTAAAGCAACTTGCAGTTCAGTGTTTTACTTTTCCAACCCACAAAAGCAAACCAAGGGAAAACAGAATTTCAAAAGCCATTAAAATAAAAACAACAATAATCCCTTAGTCCCTAACCCCAACATAAAGTGCAGGAAAACCCACACACAATTAATCTAGATTCCTCACCACCACCCCATCTCAATAAAGCTGCCCCCATAGTCATAATCATCAACCAACCAAGCAAGTTGAGTTCCTTCACTAATCATCACGACCATGCATGCACCCATTACTCTTGGCAGTGTACCTCATAATTCTCTCAACATACTTAATCCCATTAACTTTGTGCCACCCCAACACATGCCGCTCATACTGCGGCAACATAACCTCCTCTTCTGCATGAACCACGTTCTCATGTTCCACGTAAGCTCCGGCTCCTACAGAGTCCTCTATATCGATCTGTTTTGTCTTAGTTTCTGTTTTTGGGCTTTCAGCTCTCCTTGTTACAAAAAAAGGTGCATATATTCTGATTATATGATTAGTCTCATAGTTTTCAATTGTTATGCCATGAAAGTTTAATACATATCCACATATCTAACACTTTTGTATATTAGTAAAATATTAAATCCCTCAAGACGCTAGAATGCAAGATACTTGTAAGGGAAGGATATCTGGGCCTCAGAATTTGACTACTTTTTATGCATATATAGATCACAATAAAGAAAAATAGTTATTAGTACACTTTAGATCCCCTTTTTGTTTGGATATTATGGAAATCTTAGGTTTTAAGGAACCCTTAAATCGTGATCTTATTTTAAAAAAAAAATAAAATTGACGACTTTCTTCTATTTTTTTTTATAAAAACGTGTCTTTATTAAAATTAACTAGCATACAAAATTTTTCAACAGAATTGTATAACTTTAATTTTTCTTGTTGAGTTAAAATGTATTTTTATAAAGTTTTCTTTATTTCAAATAATAAAAAAAGATAAATATTCTCATAAGATAAATAAAAAAATTTAAAAAGACAATATTTAAAGAAGTATATCTAATAAAACTGTTTTACTAAAAGAAAGGCATAAAGGGATATTTCTAAAAAAAACTTATATATCTAAAAAATTATATTATCAAAATAATAATCTTTAATTATAAAAAATTGTATAAATATTCCCAAAAATATTTATAATTAACTAAACAAATAGTATTAATCATTCACAAAATAATGATTCTCATGTACCAAATACTTTCCTTTAATTTACCGCCGCTATCAGCATTCATGGCAAATTAGGTTTAATTGTTGCGTATTGTAAGAATACTTCTTTTATTGGTTAAGGTAACAAGCTTGAAGCTTTGATCAAATTAGATGTATATTTTATATTTAACAATAACCTAATGACATATATGATTATCATATATTCACATTCACACACGATGTACTTATAATTGGCTGACTAGATAGTACATATAATACCTCTCCCGTATGGTCCATGAAAACTTTAATGGCTAGCTAATTCAACTACCTGAAATTAGTTGACTTGAAGATGTGTACCTAATACGTTGAAATTAAGAAGATAAAAAGTTTGTATCTAGAGACAGGTATAACCAACCAATACCATGTTGAACGTGAAGTGCCACTCTATTTTTTTCTACGCCATGCAAGCCTAATCCCATTGTACCGGTAAGCCAAATAAGGAAATCAAAACGAAAAAACAAAGCCAATTCATTCCTAGGATCCTCTTGTTGTTTCTCATAGTTTTTTTCCCTCTCTTATATCAACTAAAAACCCATAAACCTGAAAGCTAGGGTCATGCCTGTAAGAAAATTAATCAAGAAGAAAACTATCTACTCCAGGATCGTGAATAATACCCTCTCCCAATCTTCTTCTAATAAGGACAAGCCGAGAATGCCAAAAAGGAGTCATTATAACCGGGCATATACCAGCTCAATACTCTCATCATAGGTCTTGCTCGTTTGAAGAAAAAGAAAATCGAAAGAAATATACAATAAATTAACGTGAAACTCATATGTTTATATTTTATTTTAATTCAAAACTTTCATCTCAATTGATTTTCTTTCTATTTCTTTACACTCTACCTCGGGGGATGCTTGATCCTCATTCTTTAAAACTGAGAGAACAAATAGAAAAAGAGAAACAAAAAATGACGCAGTTATTCAATCTTATTAGTACCTGGCTAATACTGACATCGTCCTCGTTATTAATCCCACATGCGGCTTCCTACGACTTTGGGATACACGAGACGGGTCTCACGTGCGGGGCTTCTGAGAGCCCAGGATCGAGCGCGTCCAAGTTCATGGCCATAATGGACACGGTGTCGTTTCAGGTCAAAGAGCGAGGCTGGGGAGCGCAGACGCTCCTCGGTTCCGGGCCTCCGATGTACGCATTGGGCCAGTGCCGCCGCGACCTGAGGCCCACGGAGTGCTACACGTGCTTCACCCAAGCGAGGCAGGTGCTATCGCGGTGCGTGCCCAAGACAGCTGGCAGAATCTACCTCGACGGATGCTTCCTCCGCTACGACAACTACTCGTTCTTCCGCGAAAGCGTGGACCCCACGCGCGACATCAGCGTCTGCCAGTCGTCGCCGGGGCTTCGGAAAGACGGGGAAGGACGGGTGGCAGCAGCGGTGGCGAACGCGACGAAGGGCGCGGCGGAGTGCGGGTTCGCGGTGGCCGGAGTAGAGGGGGTTTTTGCGTTGGCGCAGTGCTGGGGGACGCTGGATAAAGGGACGTGCGAGAGATGCTTGAATGCAGCGGGGACAAGAGTGCAGGAATGTGTGCCTAATGCTCAGGGTAGGAGTCTGTTTACTGGTTGCTTTTTGAGGTACTCAACGCGCAAGTTCTACAACGACGTTGCACTGCATGGCATCAAGGATTCTACAAATTCTAGAGGTATACAACATAGTAAGTTTTTTCCTTTTGTTATAGTTAAAACATATTTTAAGATGATTTTTAATTAGTTAATAAGTTTTATATATATATAACACTAATTTTAGAATTTAATTAAAATGGACTGAGAATGTAAACATTTTTATATTATTATTTAATTGATAAGTACTAAGTGCAGTTGGTCCTTTTTACTCGTATTTTTTTTAAAAAAAAATTATCGATAAATATGTTATTATCTTTTAATCATTAGTTTTTTATTAGTTGAGATTCAAACCAAGTATCTTTCATTTCTCTTTTTTGTCTTCTTTGATCACTAAGTTAATCTTGTAATTTCTTTATCTCTTCTCAAATATTTAAAGTAATTTCATATATTTACACAGAAAAATAGTTTCATATAAAAGAAACTTTTAATTAAGCTAGAACTACAATAATTCTATGCTAGCATATACTTGGTGTTGATAAGTACCAAGCACACGGATCCTGTGACTTAATCAGTGGCTTGAATTTCTGAGTTATCTGTAAATAATTATTTAGAGCAAGAGTTTTGTAGTCTATACTATAGTGTTTAATTCAATCATAATTGTTTTCCGTAAAGATACATGTTAACTCTCACACACACAAAAAAAAAACTCTTACCAAAAAATGTATATAGTTTCTTTCTATGTTGACTTTTTTATAATAACATTATGGCATGTAACTGTGTATTGCATGCTTTAATATATCCCCACACCATGCCTGTTATTGTTACAACAGGACATCAGTATTGTTTAATTTCTACATTTGAAGTTACTTTTAACTTCTTCCAATGGTTTTTTCAGAAGGGCCTAGTACTGTCTGGTTGATGGTTGCATGTGTATTATTAGCGATTGTAGGGCTTTTGCTCGTCGTCCTTGCTGCATTTATATGCCGGAAAAGAATAGCATCATCGCGTAGAAATAAAAGTAATGCTTACTAGTCTGAAGCCATATTAATGCTAGTATTTTACTCTGCTCTAATGGTGCTAATTAATCTTATTCTCTTCAGTAAGCGACAGTTGCGGTGCGTCACCTGGTTTTGCCTACGTGACTGGCTTCAGTTTTAGGTACGATTTGCTTGAGAAGGCCACAAACTATTTCGATCCCGCAAACAAATTAGGGGAGGGTGGAGCTGGTTCTGTGTTCAAAGGAACCCTGCCCTCGGGAGGGACCGTTGCTGTTAAACGACTGTTTTTTAATGCCCGGCAATGGACAGAGGGGTTCTTCAATGAGCTCAACTTGATCAATGAGATTCAACACAAGAACGTGGTGAAGCTTTTGGGGTGCAGCATTGATGGTCCTGAAAGCCTTTTGGTTTATGAATTTGTGCCCCGTGGAAATCTTGATCAAGTCCTTTTCGGTGAGTTCTTCACTTAATTTGAATACACAAGGCTATATATACTACTACCTTTGATCTTTTATATATATATATATATAATTATTATTTTTATTTTATAAATATTTTATTTGGATGATTTAACTTTTTGTATTTTAATTTTTTTAATGTGGATAAACTAATTTAATTTTAACAAAATTTAAAATTTCATTTTAAAATATTTATTTAAAAATTAAAGTTTTAATATTAAATAAAAATAAATATTAATATTTTTTAAATATTTAAAATAATTTTAATGTTCGACAATATTTAATAATAAAAAGTAAGTTGTGACCATGCAGTGGGAAAAGAAAAAGTTAAAATAAGAAACTTTTTAACTTCTATCCTCTGTTTCACGCTCCCTTTCTCCTTCCTAGCCTTCAACCTCATCTTCCCCCTCCGATCCCGCGTCCTCCACCTCGAGGTCGTCGCACGCGTCGCCGTCTGACACGAGTCCTGTGACGCCTCCGTCTCGTCCCTCTGCACGCGCACCCTCTTCGCCCTCCTCTCCTTCCCCTCTCCCTCGCCGCCGCCGTCCACGCCACCGCCTCTGTCGCCCAGGAAAATCCTCAAGGCCTTCGCCCCCGTGCCACAAGTCCTCGCCGCCGCAACGTTCACTTCATCGCCATGGATTTGGATCCTCGTTCGTGCAATTATCTCTGGCGTGAAAGTGTATTTGATGACATTGTTGAGCCTTGCTCATAGTTTTCCGTAACGGAAGATCGGGTGTGAGAGAACGAAGACTACTGTATGAGTGGAGAGAATTTGAAATTCTATGAAAAATTTCAATTTCTATTATTTTAATCTATTAAATTTTTAAAAAAAATTGATGTAAATTTAAAATTTTGAAAATCCTATATCCAAACAATTAAATTATGATTAAAAAATTAAATAAATTGACTAAATATCACATCCTAACATATTTAGAGAAAAATCATGATTTTCATGATGACTTGGCTTTTAAGTTTTGTTATTGATTACTAACTAGCACAATTTAATCTTGTGAAATTCAGCTTAACTTTTAAGGGAGAAAAGAACATACTGTATATACAACTTATTCTCTTTATCTATCTTTCTCCCTCCTGATTTTCAAAAATGAGAAAAGATTCCTTGTAACTTGCAGGTAAGAACTCAGAAAATGCTCTGAACTGGGAACAACGGTTTCGAATCATATGTGGGATAGCTGAGGGCTTAGCATACCTTCATGGAGGCCCTGGAAAAAAAATTATTCACAGAGACATAAAGTCCAGCAACATTCTATTTGATGAGAATCTTAATCCAAAAATAGCTGATTTTGGTCTTGCTCGTAGTGTTGCTGAAAACAAATCTCTTCTTAGCATAGGAAATGCGGAGACACTGTAAGTACAAAAATTCTTTCATTTCAATTTAGCCCTTGTTAGGTACATTGATAGCTGATATCCATGCCATGCAATATTTAAAACAGCAAATCATTTATAAAAACGTTTCCTTGGAATCTCAATCTCTTAATAATTTAGTAATAGAAATGATGAACAAAGTTCAAATAAATTTCAATAAAAAAATTCACTTGTGATACATTAAATCAAGTAATCAACTCCTTATGGCAGGGGATATATGGCTCCTGAGTATGTTATCAACGGACAATTGACAGAAAAGGCAGATATCTATGCTTTTGGGGTATTGGTTATTGAAATTGTCAGTGGTAAGAAGAACAGTGATTATATACCAGAGTCAACTTCAGTACTCCACAGTGTAAGATTTACAATCCCTCATACCTTAACTTATTGGAATTAGTGAATTTCATTAGCAGCTAGTAACTTAATCTTTTTATCTCTTCTTGTTCAGGTGTGGAAAAATTACAATGCAAATATTATCACATCATCCGTTGATCCCACTCTACATGGCAAGTTTACGGCAGAAGAGGCATCAAATGCACTCCAAGCTGGCCTTCTTTGTACACAGTCTTCTGATACTCTCAGACCATCCATGTCTGAAGTAGTTCAGATGCTAACAAAGAAAGACTATGTTATTCCCTCCCCAAATCAACAACCATTCCTCAATTCCATAGCCCGCATTCTATCCTCAAATGGGCATGCAAGTGCAAGATCCTCCTTCCACAGCACCACCAGTTCCCTAATTCCAAATGATGATGTAACAGTACTTGAGAATTCATTTTCTCCTTATTCCAGGTTCAACCCTACGGGGAGTCCTGACTCAAATATCCAAATATTGGGGTACCTGAGCCAAGGTAGGTGAACTTCAAATCTTAGGATGATCCATAGAACCATGCATGGTTAACTAAGTTAAGGAGTTCTAGTTCACTATGTATATCATTCAGGGGGTGAGCTGAAACTAGGCATAATAGAAAACTGAGAAAAGTCACTACTCTCCTAATAAGCTTAATTTTAAATTTTGAGTGTATAAAATTCTTATGTGCAAGGCTGGAAGTTAAGCAAAGGGGGGTATTTATGGATTTTGCTCAACAGAAGATTATGGTTATGAAGCTACTAATAGTTTATATTATTTTGTGCGTGAAGATTATTAGAGTTGATGCAACTTGTTGATGTATTAGAGTTGTTGAAACTTATGAAACTATTTTCTCTGGTTGATTCTTCTCTAATATTATTGTCAATGGCATTCGGCATAAGTTTGAATTGAAACGGATGTCTTGTGTTTGATTCGTGGCAGACATTCAGTTATAGTCATGTATATGTAAGCTCTCTTTATTATAACCTTGTAATGACCAATCTCTCTTCTTCCTAAACTTTATGTTATCAAAAATATATTTCGTCTCCTTATTTGTTGGGATTAATGAATTATTCATGTATTTCAGTTTTTTTTTTTTTTTTTTGTGGGTAATGAGATAGAGCCTGTCCCCCTTCCCATTGGCTTTATATAGGGGTCATGCATAATAGAGATAGAACCAGTTTATTAAAATTTTGAAAAAAAACAGTTTATTAAAAATAAACCAAACATATATTATATAATTATATATATATATATATATTATTTATTTTACTATAGTATTTTGTAACTTGCCTATAAGTGGACACACTTTATTCTTTTTGTTATTATTATTATTATTATTATTATTATTATTATTATTATATAAACATATTTATATTATAGCCTATGGTAATGCATGATGTATTTTTGTTCTATGGATTTTAGAAATATTACACACTTATTTATTTTATTTACTATAAAAAAATAATTAACAAAATTGACAAGTAGATTTGGTTAATTTGTTTAAATTTATTTGTTAAAAAATATTTTTTTAATAAGATAAGTAGTTTTACATTTTTTTGGTATAAACTGTTTTTTAAATAAATTCTATATACTTTTGAAAAAATCACTTTTCAAAAACATTTTTATAGGCAATTTTTTATTTATTTTAAACAAACAGACCAAAATATTGCTTATGGTCTCTGTTCATTTTTCTCATATATTCTAGTTGGGGTTGCGTGTCATTGCCCCTTCCATGGAGAAAAAAGTGTAGTGATGGAAATGGCGGTAAGAACTAAGAAATGCTAGGATGAATTGAGCTATTTTTTCTTGGTATTTTCTTATGTACATGTTCGATTGTTTATCTGAAACTCATAAAAAATGGCAGTAAGAAACATCATTTTTTCCCTACCTTTGTTGACTGATATGGCCTCTGTTCATTTCCCCTCTATAGATTCTAGACTTGCATGTCCTTGCCCTTTCCATGCAAAAAAGAAAACCGTGCAGGTCTGCCTGTAAGCTAATTACCAACCATTATCTTTCACCAATCCATAGTCATTCATACAGACATATTTTTTAAAATTTCCCTTCCTTTGTCACTTATTTTTCACAAGATTAAGCTTAAGGAGTTTGATATAATTTCTGATTTTATTTCTCTACCTTTTTCGGCTTGATATGGCCTCTGTCCATTTCCTCCCTAGACTCTAGAGTAGACATTGGGTTTGCATTCCTTTGCCAGTTTGCCCTTTCCATGCAAAAAGGAAAAAAGAAAAAAGAAAACCGTGCAGCTCTGCCTTTAAGAAATGCCAAGATAATTTGGGCAATTTTATTATCTTGGTTTTGGTGTTTTCAGCTGTATATTCTCATTTGAAATTGTATTCATACCGTAACAGCTTCAACCAGGGTTTGGAGATCTGAATTTGAGATCTTAATAAAAATTTTGATGAATTCTGTAATGTTATATTACTTTCAATATTTCTTAAATTTTTTTTACTTCAATTAATAGATCTTATTTTGAGAATTTAAATAATTTTTTTTGGTCTCACAAGAGACTATTTTTTCTTTTTTCTTTCTCACGCTCCCCCACCTTTCCCCTTCTCTTCCTTCCCCTTTCTGTTTTCTCTCACACTCCCCCACACCTCACCCTCCGTTGTGTCACCCGCCCCCACTCACACCCTCCACCGCACCACTCACCACCACCATCTGCTCCCTTTGCGAACCCCACCACCTTCACCTCCTTCCGTGACGAACCTCACCTTGAACTCTCCGCCATGCGACAAACCTCCACCCTCTCCTCCCTCCGACACGACCCCCACACTCTCCTACCTCCCCTTAGCGATCACCATCTCTAGTCTCATCAACAACATCCAGAGATAGATCTAGTGTTCATAAACCCAAATCTATCTTTTTCATAAAGAAAAATATATTTCATTTTTATCAGTTCTATTGTTCATCCCCTTTCCTCCCTTTCCTTCGATTTTTTCTCCTTCATGCCAGTTGCTACCCGCGGGTCTCTGTTGGACAAAGAGACAAAAAAAAAATATTTTTTTTGGAAAACAATGCAGATTTCAGTAGTTCTTGTGAAAGAACCAAATTTTCACGGAGAGATCTGACTACCAACTCCAATAATAAATATTTAGAAGATTAGGTTTTGAAACTAACATCTCCTTCCAAAAACTACAGTTTGAACATGATCTAATACATTTGGCTAATTATAAACATATTCTGTTAGAACTCACTTTAATCCTATTTTTTTCTCTCTCTTTGTTTGTGTCATGATATTTATTATTATTTTTATGTAAAAATATTTAAAATAAAGACAATATCAAACAATTTATAACAAAACACAGACAAGATGTCCTTGACATATTTATTACTTTTTCTTTTTCTCCTTATTTATTTCATCTTTCTATCCCATTCACTCAAAATGGAGTGGAAACAAATTCATAGCTAGTAGATAAAAACTTCTATGTAAAACTTATATCTAGCTGTCTCTTAATTTTTCTTTCCCATTTTGGCCATCTGTCATTTTCTTGATAATTTTGGCCAATGGTTCTTTTCTAATTGACTGAGTAGCAACGTGACTTTGTTGTCTGTGCTTCGAAGCTTACTACTATCTATCTATCACACGGCCAAACGGTTCACAAGTTTGTTAGGTATATGGTGTCATGCACAAATTTTTCAAACCCTTGATATAAATGTAATAATAAAGTCTCTTAAAAAATTTACAATAATTCGCGTATCATATTTGACAACTGAATTAAACTTCTTATTTGGAGTATATATCAATCTATCACATATACTTTATTGTTATAAAAAATGAAGTATAAAAAGTGTAAACATGTTAACCGTAAAATGATGAAAATAAAATTCACAAGTTTTTTTAAAAATTGGGATAAAATGCACTAAATAAAATTTTAGAGGTAAAATTTGCTAAAAATTAAAAAGTTTGGGATAAAAAATACAATTAAGTCGAAATATAATAGTCAATTTTGTTAATCTAAATTGATCATTTTTCGAGTGATCACACTTATAGTACGTCACACTCTATCAAAAAACTCAAACATAACTTATGCTATGTAGGAGGGATGAATCATATTTACATCACTTACATTCCTCAAAATGATTCATTTCAAGCCCAAGTACTCTTTTTATGATCACCGTGTTACATATGACGTTTGATAGCGTTAAAGCCTTCAATTTACTCATACATATAGGAATCATAGTGACTTTAAGTCGAAGGATTACTCTCACCTTATGGTTGTCATTGTAACACCCAATTTTTCTTAAAATAAATTAAAAATATATATATTTAAAAATAAATAGAGTTTTAGAAAAACGACGAGATTTTTATAATTAAATAAAAACTTCATACCCCATTGCCCAGAAACTCTTCTCTATGCGGAGGTATGAGGGAGGGATGTTGTACGCAGCCTTACCCTTGCATATGCAAAGAGGCTGTTTCCGGATTCGAACCCATGACCAACAAGTCACCAAGGCACAACTTTACCGCTGCACCAGGGCTCGCCCTCATTTTTATAATTAAATAGACAAGGAAAAATAATTTTATTAATTAAAATAATGGTTTGGAGGAAAATAAAAAAAAATTATTCATTTGATAGGAAATAAAATAGAGTTCATGTTTATAAAATATAAAAAAAAAATAGAGTAAATAGTATACTGAGAGTATCCTAACTATAAATAGAGACATATTAGGTCAATTTTGATATTCACGACACATCTTTACGCTTTCTTTTTTTCTCAAATTCGTTTTCATTTCTCTTTCTCAAAACTATCTCTTTTTTCAGCATACACTAAAACCTTTCTCACTAAAACAATGAGTCTAGGCTCGTTAACCGTTGGATCATCATGAAATTTGAACCCGTGTTTTGAGACTCATTTCCTCACACATACACTGTTGGGATTTGCAAGAGAATATCTGTGGTCGAATAAATATCTCTCACACTCAGCTTTCTCTTTTCCCACATACACCCAAATCTGTCACAATAAAACTATGATCCTGAACTGGTTAACCATTGGATCATTGTGAAATTATAAAACCACCTTTTGAACCTATTTTTGCAAAGTCTCACCGTTGGGATTTTTGAAATTATGTTATTGAAGAGAAAAATTAATTTCGCACATTGATAGTAAAATGGAGGCTACAATCTCTTCTCCTTCTATGTGACACTTGGAAATCCTAGTAGAACAATGAGAGGAAAAACTTGAGGTGTCTCAAGGAACCGCTATTACTATCGGACTACATCCATGAGCCCTCTTGGAGGTAAGAGACGAGTTTATCGCAATTGGGATTAGAATTGACATATGTAAGATCTTTGGAGGATTAAATTAGGATTTATTTGAGATGTTTATTGAATTATAATTTTCCTTTATGATTATAAATATGATATTGTTGTGTTTGATGGACCAATGGATGTCCTGATGCGAATTGGTTGATAAAATTGAGTGCTCTTAATATTTTCGTATTTTTGATCTATGATTTTAATATAATTATGTGAAATTGTTTAAGGAGTTTTACTCCACGTGCTGTGAGAAATTTTTTTGTATAATTTGTTTGTACTTGGGAAAAAATTAGCTAGATTGACATGATAAATTGTTTTATTGAGATTACGGAATGGAGATTCAAATAACGTCCCTATTTATTCCCTATGGATTATTAAGGGTGTTTAGGTCATTTTTTCAGTTCTGTCACTCTCTTTTCCCTTTTCTAAGCTATATCAACATAGCCAACTATAAAACTAATGCGCTTGTCAATTAATTCTTGGTGTAATACGTAACTGACAAATTGAACCTCTGATGGGATTCACTGTAGAAACCCGACGAGTTGAATCACTTTGAGGTGCGACAAGTTAAAATGATTCTGAAAATAATTGAGTAGTTGTGTGTATTGCATAGTTCATAGGTAAAGTGTATATGATTCATGAGGTGTGATAACATGTTACTTTGATATTACACCATCGTGATTGAAACCGAGTGCATGTGATAAATTGAGTATGTATTGACTTGTAATACATATGTGCATCAAGATGTGGTGTGCATTGAGTATTGAGATATTAATCGTACAATCACACGACTATAAGACCATTTAAGGGTGACGAGTTAATAGCGACAAGTATTGTGATGAGAACCACTGTGGGGACTCGACGAGTTTAATCACAAACGTGACGAGATAAAATTATTTTGAGAACAATTGATGAGTCATGTGTTTTGTATAGTTCATATGTAGAGTTTGTGTGATAAAATTTTTTCTAGGTTGGACTTGAATCAGGAGGGAAAATTCCTGATTGACTCTTTGAAGTCTAGGCATCGGAGATAAATACACCCGGTTTGAGTGCTCCTTTAAGCATGTGTCGATCCCACATGGTTGGAGCATTTTGGTAAAACAACATGACCCTGACTGGTCTCCATATGATTTTACCTAGTGAGAGTGACCTGACTTACCAGGGCATGGTCTGTCTTATCATGTACCCCTAGGCGCCCGACGAGGTTTTTCACTGACATGATACCACATTATATATATGATTGGATCTTAGTGTATTTGTTGCATAATGTTTGTGTATTGATCGATATTGATTGATTTAGTGATGTTGTGTTTTGATCATTGAGTACGTGAATGATGTGAAAATGAATGAGACGTATTGTGTTGAGATGTGATGTTACACGACAAAGTGATGGAATGACGTGAGTTATGTTTGAGTAAGTTATATTTCGTTTATATGATATGTATATCTACATGTGTTCTTGTTTCTCTCTGTTAGTTAGGAATGTGATAATTCATTCATCGTGTGTTGTTTATGTTTGGATCTTGTGATGATCTCTAACTTTGTGTTTGTAGAAGCAGATGGTTAGGTGGATTGCTTCAAGGAACATTGTGCTGAAGGACATCGGGACACAATGCTCTGATAGGATATGATAGTGGAGCATGAGTTTTTGTTTAATTACATGATGTTTTGAGCCGAAAATATTTTTAACAAGTTTTATTCGATAATAGTGAAGTGAATGTGAACTTTTTATCATGTGAACTCTTTTATGTTCATTGAATAAAATCTCATTTCATGTAATTTCATATTTTCATGTATTTCATTGTATTAATATGTATATCAAGGCAGAAGGTGCCACAACCAGCACAAGAAGGAGTCAGCATACGTTTTAATTTTCATTTCATTTGCTCACCAAACCAAAGGACACACACGTTTTTAACTCTATTTACTTACAATGGATCAAAACGTTTTCATATTTTGGTTTGATTCAACACACATTTTGCTTTTTCTTCTTCTTTTCATTTACTCACCAAAAGGATGCAAACATTTTTAACTCCATTAATTCCTATTGATTTCCTTTCATTTTGTTTTTTTATTTTTACTTCATTATTGCAAAATATATTTCCACAATTACCCTTACCTACTTTCTTTTATATATATAAAGATTACTAAAAAATATTATTTTATTAATAAACCTAAAACTTTAATTACTTTATCCTCGGGTCACTCCTGTTTAAATGTAAAAGAATGACAATTACGAGTCACAACACATTACACAATACACGATTACAAGAAATACAATGTTCATGCTCTCTCTTAAAGATTAGGGTTTAGGTTCCCTTCTTTGTTACGCCGTAGTCACACCACATAAAAAACAATACGACGGATCCCCTGCGACCTTTGAGATATCTCTTCCTTGCTCTCTTGTGTGAGGTGATTATCAAACAACATTGAATCTATGTTTTCAATTTCGATCGCATCACATCTTTTTTTTTTTCTTCTTCCAACTTTCGTGGTTTGCAATAACAGTATGCTTTTCACATGATCTGTACATGAATCTAGATATTATTAAATCTTAACCTATAAAATAAATACTGTATTTTAAAAAATAATAAATAAATTTAAATTCTTTGATCCATTTACTGTATTTTTTCATTTCAAGGCTACTAATTAATTATTAATATAATTATAATATAAGATATGATTTAATTTTTAACTTGGAATGGAAGATGCTAGCTATTAGACCAGTAGTTAAAAAAAAAAATACAAATATTAAATTACATACTATTAGAATCACTTACCTATTTTTTTAAAATTCATTTTTAATGCTTAAAAGGTCATTTTTATTTTTTATTATTTTAATAATAAGTCTAATGACTCAATCCAATTAATTTGATTATAATCAGATTTGGTTTAAATTGGATTGTAGATTTAAACTAGAAAAAATGTTAACCAAACTAATTAAAATTGACTGAATTTTATAAAATTGGCATGGATTCAACCCAATTTGGTTTTTGCCCACCCCTACCCTTAATAATAAAATGTATGCTTGAAAAGAGTGTGGTTGGAATTTCTTAAAAAAGTGTTGGTTGAGTATATTATAGCCATTTTTTGTATTAAAAGAATAATTTAAATAATAAATATTTCTTTTGTTCTTTTTAATCCGACTTTTAAGATTTTTACGTAAAAATAAAAAAATATACTAAATTTTCTTCATTTCAATAAAATAGCTATGAAATTTCTTATTATATTTTTGTTTTCATTTTTATTCTATAATAAATACATAAGTGTAAATTAATTAAAAATTAGGTAAAAAAATAATTAATATTATTTTAAAATTTGAAAATAACATCTAAATAAAAACAAATTCATTTTAAAAACTCGACAACTAAAGAAAAGGAGAGGAGATAGTACTTTATTACATTCTCATCGTTCTTGCCTCTTGACATGACTTGTTCTAGAAGGTTCCGAAATGGACGCTACAAAACTACTGCACAAAAGGGGGGGGAATGGACGCTACATATGGAAATATGTGGTGAGGCGATACAGGGAACAAAAATGTCTTCTATAGAAATAGTGGATTTATGCAATAGTGATGATGACGAAGTGGAAAATGTAGGTTCCGAACCTGCAAAGAAACTAATTGAAATCAAGAAGGAAACATGCCAAGTAACGGAGAATATAATACAAGTAGCGTCTGAAGGAAATAGAAGCTCTAGTGCTCTAAGCACTTGTCATAGCTATTCCACTCGTCAAATGGAAGAAATGGTAGCGCCGTTGTATGTTGACGTTGATGACACAACTGGTCTTTCTCTGCCACCATTTTGTAGAAACTTCTGGAGAGCTGGATACCATCATGATAATAATGGCCTTTCTTCTAAACTCAACTTCCCAAGTAAGTTACTACATTTTTTTTTCCCTCTAATTAATAATCTGAATATACTTTACCAACCAACAAAACCCCACTCAATATTTTATATTAGTAAAATAAATGCTGATCTTCTGTTTTTGGTAATTATCTTTTTGACTTTCCGCGGTTAAGAGACTAATCTTTGACCTGAGTCTAGTGCGGGTTGGATTGACTATTGGTTGAACTTGCCATGGTTTTTTAAAGCAGCAAATAGTTGCTTTTATGGTAAAGTCGCCATGATTTTTATCTTTTTGTTGCTTTCAAAACTCAAGGTGCCACTTCAATTCATCACTAATCAAAATACATTCACCTTCATATTTCTCGTCTTTTCTTAAAAATGCATTGTGGGTGAATGTGTTGCCTTAAGAGTCACGTCTGCTTGATTTTCTTTGGGATTATAGTTTTAGGATCTCACTGTTACGTGCTAAGCTTGTAGCGCGAAGGTTTTGGTAACTATCTTTTGGCTCTCGGGTGAGATCCCAAGAGCTTTGGTATTTTAGGTCACTTATGAGGCTAATCTTTCATATGAGTTTAGTCTCACAAGTTCTTTATCCCTTTCTAAAAATGTGTTGTGTGTAGGTTTCTGTAACTATCTTTTGGCTTTCCATTAAGATCCCTTGATCTTTGATTTTTTTTAGGTCGACTATGAGTTTAGTCTCACTTAAAGTTCTTCATTCCTTTCTAAATTTGTTTTGTGTGCGAATGGAATTTAAGTCCTCCAACAAACTCACAGCCACTTGATTTTATTAGGGATTATAGTTTTCGGATCTCACATGCTACATGCTAATAAGCTTGTAGCGTGTAGGTGCAAAGGGAATTTGTGGTTTTCTGGAGTCGTTATATATACTTTTTTCTTTGATTGTATTGCAGATACTGGAAACTACTTGCATGTTCACCCTTTCTTCCTTCACTCAAATGCAACTTCACATAAGTGGGTATTTGGTGGTATGTTCTAGTGGTTTATTTAAGCTTATTTTTCTTCTCAATGGTTCTTCCAGAGAACCTCTTTTTTTTCTTCTTTTCTTTTCACGTGTTAAAATATTCTTCTGTTTTTCTGTCTGCAGCTATTGCTGAGCTTATCGATAATGCAGTTGATGAGGTGATTCTCTTCGGTGCTTGAACCATGAAACAGTTAGTTTTAAAGACATTGTGCTATTTTCTTTGATTTTTTGCTGCATGTTCAGCTATTGGCAACTTATAGTGTGATTTCTATTCTTTTGTGCTGTTTACTTGTCCTAAAACAACTTTATTTATTTATTTTTACTTGTATCTTGATTTGGCGTGGCCTTTTTGACAGCTGTTAATTGAAATATATGAACTACATAAGATTGTAAGTATCCTTTTTTGGATATAAGCCCACAATGCCAAGTGTGCTTTGTTTTGTTATAGAAATAGATTTGATACATTCATTTTTAAATTTTGATGTCTGTTTTATGTTTATTCCAATATTCTATTCTTTAATTGTTATGACATATATTAGTGTTAAATCTTAACAGATCAGTTTCCTCCTGTGTTAGTAACTAATGACAATGTTATGTTATGAGAGAGACACACAAAACAATTATAGTAGGACCTGCCATTATGTGTGTAGGGTATATTAATTTTATTCTTGTGTTTTCCAGTTTTTCTCTCTCTAACATGACATTGTCTTGTTAATGATTAACTTGTTAGGTTCTAAATTAATTCTTAATGCCTATTGCCTCTACTGTTCTGTGTTTTTGAAGATTTTGCAATTGCATAATTTGTAGTGCATTATTGACTTTTGTTCATAGGGTAGATCCAAAATGGGGCTACTTTTGTCTTTGTAGATAAAATTTTAAATCCAAAAGATGGAAGTCCAGCGTTGTTGATTAGAGGTATATTGCTTATGGTACTAGCCAGTAGTAGGAAGTTGATAGTTCATCGTTTTAACTTCCTACCTCTGAATCTTGTATCTTCATTCTGAATTTGATGATTTTATAATATTTAATATTCTTATTCTTTTGATATTGTTCTGATACGTGCAAAACAGACGATGGTGGTGGAATGGATCCAGAAGCAATGCGTCAATGCATGAGTTTTGGATTTTCAAACAAGTCAAAAATTGCAATTGGACAGTGTATGGACTTTGGCATTCTGTTTGCAATGATTTTGATACTTTCTTTTGTGTTTATTTTTCCTTTTGGCCTTGTAGATGGAAATGGCTTCAAGACTGGTAGTATGAGACTGGGTGCAGATGTCATTGTCTTCAGCCGCCACCAGAATAATATGTATGGATCCTGAATTCATGACTTTACTTTATGGTTTGTTTGAGCATTGTATTAGAGATATAGATTACTAGTGTTACTAGCATTAGTTAGTTTTAGTTAGTTACAAGCTAGTTATTCTTGTAACCAATTATGTAACAACTTACTAGCTTTAGTCATATAAGGCACAATGTATTCATGTAAATGTGAGTTTTGCTCATTTGAGCATTATCCAACATAATATTCAGTTTTTCCTTTTCTCCATTTTTCTCTCTTCCGCTTTTTCCTTTTCTCCATTTTCTTTCTTCCACTATCTGCTTCCCTTGACCTTGAACTTTATTCTTCTGCAAGCTTTGCATCCATTCATTCACGGCAGACATGAGATTTATTATGGTATCAGAGCTTTATCATTTCCTCTCCGCTGCCACTATTGATCAACCTCTCCGTTCATTGCCGTCGCCGTCCTCTGTCATGAGACACCGATTCTGGTCAACACCTACCTTCGTTCAATCCTTATTCATCTTCTCATATTTCCCTTTTTCATTTTTTGATTACATTTTCCTAAATTTTTTTTCTCCAAAACACAAAACTTAACATTTTCCCTTTCCTTTGATTTCTGGCCTATTTGAGCCGCGATTCGTGAAACCACCACTACCAATCAATTCCTCTCCGCATCCGCGACAAAACCCCTAAACATTTGTCGCCGCCGCCACGCTGGTGATTTCCGATCACCGTGCTTTATCACACTGGCGATTTCCAACCTCGTACTTCGCCGGGACAACAATTTTCAACTGCTGCTTTACTCCGCAACAAAACCCCTCTATCTTTTTGGCCTTTTCTGCCGTGAGGCCGGCCGCTGTGCACCGCCTTCCTCTGTCGTGAGTGGTGATTGCTGACGAGGATGCATATCGAACTATTATCTCAGGCTTGATGTTGAATTTGATGACCTTGAGTTTGGTAGATCTCAAGGTTCTCTCCATGTCTAGCACTGCCCAGTTTTTGCCTACAAAGTTTTTGATTAAATGCTTTTGAAGATTTTGAAGGTATTGGCTACTGTTTGAATTCTTGTATTATTTTAAAAAGCTGCACACCAACTGTTTGGTGATTAATCTTTTCATTGTTTCATGGATATTTGGCCTGTTTTGGCTTATTGTTTTGAGCCTTTTAGGCTTTTTTTGATGATTTTAGCTTCTGCCATGTGTGGTGGTTAAGCATTGTTCATTTGTTTACATTTGTCCAAGGTGGTTAAGTATTGTTTTAGCTTCTGCCATGGATGGTTAAGCCTTGGTTGTTCTTGATTCACAAAGTGTTTGTGAAAAGTCCTCATAGAAGACAGATTTTGTGTTCTTCTATTTGTTGATGTAAGCTTCTGTCCATGGTGATTAAACATTGTTTGAGCTTTTGTCATGAATGGTTAAGCATTGGATTGTTGTTTTGCTTCTGTCTTGAGTGGTTAAGCATTATTTTTAGCTTCTACTCTTGATGGTTAAGCTTTGATCATTTGAACTTCTACCAAATGGCCTTGTTGTTGCCTTTGTTTGGTGGCTAAGCTTTGATGCTTGCTTTGGACTCTTGGAAGAAGATTGAGAAAGTCGATGTTGGTCGAAGACTTTTAGGAGCTATGCATCATGGCCGCACCTACATTTTGATTTGTTTCTATATTTCTGTTTTGGCCGATGTATCCGACATGTTTAGCTATATTCTAATTTTTTTTTCAGACTTTATTTCCTTTTCCTTTGATGTAGATGTATTATCTTCTTCAACACCTTCCAGCTTGCGGGGGTATTAGAGATATAGATTACTAGTGTTACTAGCGTTAGTTTTAGTTAGTTACAAGTTAGTTATTCTGGTAACCAATTATGTAACAACTTACTAGTATTAGTTTTATAAGGCACAATGTATTCATGTAAAGGTGAGTTTTGCTCATTTGAGCATTATCCAAAATAATATTCAGTTTTTCCTTTTCTCCATTTTTCTCTCTTCCACTTTTTCCTTTTCTCCATTTTCTTTCTTCCACTATCTGCTTCCCATGACCTTGAACTCTGCAAGCTTTGCATTCATTCATTCAGGGCAGACATGAGATTTATCACATTGCTCTGGAGTCTGGAGGCTATAGCCTTAAAATTGATCCATTGTATCTATATTTATCATCAAAACCTAGTTGTTTCTTTCTGTCACCCTCTTTGTATTGTTTTATTCACCTACTAACGTGAAGGTAATACATAGACAGGGAAGTCTTGCAACAATGTCTGCAACTATGGGATAATCTTTAAATTACTATTACTTTCTTTCTTCTCTACTGATTGTATGTTGGCTATAGCCTTAAAATTGATCCATTGTATCTATATTTAGCATCAAAACCTAGTTGTTTCTTTCTGTCACCCTCTTTGTATTGTTTTATTCACCTACTAACGTGAAGGTAATACATAGACAGGGAAGTCTTGCAACAATGTCTGCAACTATGGGATAATCTTTAAATTACTATTACTTTCTTTCTTCTCTACTGATTGTATGTTGATCAGGAAATTGACTCAAAGCATTGGACTTCTGTCTTATACATACTTGATGCAAACACAGCAAGACAGAGTTGTAGTCCCCATGGTGAGTTATATTGCTCATTTTTACTTTTTTGAGGGTTCTGGTTTATATAGTACTTTTTCTTTTTTTAAATTCTGATTTTCTTTATGATGCTGATTTGTTACTAAAAGAAGTGGACATGGTAACTGTATATTGATAGTTTAGAGGCTTTACAGTGCCAAGTCAAATGGAGCATTATTAAGCGCATGCACAACACATGACCTTACCATAACAAAAAACTGTTTCTCTTTATTGCTTAACCCCTTTGAAGTTTTGGTTTTAAGTATTTGAATAGTTTTACTTAACAAAAAACAAGTCACATTTTCACATAAAACCAAACTACATGGGAGTTTAGTGATAACATAAAAAACTTAAGGAGAGAGACATAAAAAACGCTGGGTTTTTTAATGGAAACTTTGCCCCAATCAACAAACGAAATTTAGTTGTGAAAGATTATACTTCAGGAACGGAAAAGTTTATTGTACGCTTTATTTTTTTCAACTCTTTTAATTGTCAGTGAACTTGTACATGTAGAGTACTTGTAAGTTAACTTGGCATTGTCATGGTGCATGCTGCTGATACTTATTGCATGCATTTTTCTTTCTTGTCTACCATCGTGATGATTTGATGTACTGCTTGTACTCTCTTTCCAGTTATAACCCTTCTATAGATGGTTCTGCTCTTGCCGTTTCAATTTTATCTGACTAAGTGATCATGTTAATTTCAGGTGAATTATAAGTTTGATACATCAACTGGATACTTGGAAAGACTAAATGACGGAGAGCATTTTAGGTCGAATTTGTCCATACTGTTGCACTGGTCTCCATATCTATCAGAAGAAGAACTTCTGAAACTAGTCAGCTTCTGAATTTTCCCTATCATCCATGATAATTGGCTTCCTCCTTCGGAACGTACTGAATAATTTCTATGTTGTCTTTGCTTATTCCTTAAAATACTTGTCAGGTTTCTCTTGGGAGTAGGGACTGCAATTTATGGTTGTAGGATACTAATTCTTAATTTGTCTTCTATATATATGTTTATCTATTCTGTTGAGATATTTATGTCAAATTTGGCGATAAATATAAGTGGCAAAATAGCAAGAACATGGCTTGAGCTATTTAGTGGCGCTGGGATCATATTTTAAATAAGATATCCAGAGGCTCCTTTTATCGGAGAGAATTGTTTATTTAGCATTGCTTGTGTGTGTTATGGATTGTCTTAATGCTCTTTTAGGGTGTTTTCTCTTTCTATTAGTGTTGGTAGGGAAAGCCAGAAAGAGAAGAGCAGATTCTTTTGTTTGAGTAAAACTTGGTAGGGAGTCCAGGTTTTTCAAATACCTTGAAGGTTAGAGTGTGGTTTTGAAAATTGCATCCTGTTGTATATCTATTTGGTGTTTCCATCGTCTTTATGAACCATCCTCTATCAGTCTATCACATTACAAGCACTAGAATGTGGTTTTAGCAGACAATTGGGTAATCTGACGTCTGAACACTATTATTATGAAACTAGGATTTGGGGTTTGGTGGGTTTTAAGAAGGAAGAATCAAAGATTGAGTTTTTTATGGGGTGAAGTTTCAATGATGCTTTACTAAGAAATGTGATATCGGCAGTTGGTAAAATCAAAGGAAGTATGCTAGAAGTAGAGAAGAAAAATGAAACCTAGGTCACACCTTAAGGTTTGATGCATTTATGCATTGCATAGGAATTTGCTGCTATAATTCATGAAACTGAGCACTCTATTTGAAAGAAAGCATTACAAATTTACAATCTCCTATTATAAAGATTAGGAATGAAATCCTAATTCGAATAGGTGTGTGTTTAGACTTTAGATTAGTTTGTTAAAAATGAATATAGGTATAATATGCTATTGCCACTGCTGTGCTAGTCAAATATGGAGCTAGTTAAAGGGTATCAAACATGGCTAAATAAATCGTTGTTGAAAGAGAGAAAAGTAGATTCAAGAGATGATGAAACCTTGTGTGTAAACTATACAATGGAGTCCATTTTATATAAGTTGATTGCTATAAATACAAATTACAAATTATTATAGGAGATTTTATTCCTATATACATGATATGATATGCCTATAAATCAGATTCTAATAAGATTAAGATATACCTATAATTACAAAGATCTTAATTAAATAAGGAAACAGATCATAAAATATAGAAGTAGAATAAATCCTAAGATATTATCTATGATACTTTAAAAATATTCTAAGATATAATAATCAGATTATTCTAAAATATTTCTCAGATTTTCTTACACTTGTAAAATTAGTGTAACTCATCAAGTTGTTTTATAATGTTTGCTGTTTTTTGAATAGGCTAAGCATATTCCTTCTAAGTTTATGATTCTCTTTCAATATTCTTCTCTGTTGGCAGTTTGATGACATTGGAAATCATGGTACTAAAATTATTATCTTCAATTTATGGTTCAATGATGATGGCAATTTGGAGCTAGACTTTAATTCTGATCCCGAGGTTGTGTTTTTTTGTTTTATTGATTTTCCTTCTTTTTTTCCTTCTTTGCCAGCAGTTATAAAGTCATGCTTTTGTTACTTAGAGGGGGCTTCTTATATTTTGGATGCAGGATATTCATATTGTCGGGGATATCAAGAAGATTGACACACATTCTGCCTCAAAGATAGTAAATGAGGGACACATTGCTAACCGTTTTCATTATTCTTTACATGTATGCTTGATTTAGAAACTTATGCTTAGTTGGTTACATAGAAGGTTGTTTATTCTCTAGTCTAATTCTCATCTTAAACAGGCTTACTTGTCCATATTGTACTTGCGGATACCAGAAAGTTTTAGAATGATATTGCGAGGGCAAGTTGTGAAGCTACATAACATTGCAGATGATCTCAAATATACTGAATTTGTCTTGTATAGACCACAGTGTGGTAGTTCTAAAGAGGTTGTTGTCTGTCTGCCGAAAGATTTTTTTTCTTTATTAACTCACTGGAAATTCATCTTGGGCTATGCTAATGTTATAGATAAAATCATGTAAAATCACTTAACAGCTTAAGCTTTTAAGAGAGTTGGTTCTTGACAGACTAAATATGCATTGTCATGACTTAACTGTCACTGTCTCAAAAGTTTAAGCTGTTGGACGGAAGCACATGAATGGTTTTATATCTAAAATGCTCCCTCACACAAGAGCCATTTGAACTTAAATTGTAAACAGTGCACGGGCACACCTTGTTGAAATATTAACTTTTATTGAAAAAAATAGGGGCAACAAGGATAGAATTTTGGATCTCATGGTCACTAAGGCCCTTGTTAGAAAGTGGGTTTGGGCCTAACCCAATTCTTCAAAATCGGCTTGTAAGGTGAGGATTGTTCCCCACTTATATAGTGTATCCCGACACTATCTTTAGTTGATGTGGGACTTAAGCATGTCCTCTTTTGCCCACGACTACCTGTCATGTGAGACTTTCAACGCACCCACTCTATCTAGGGGTGACCACAATTTAGGTGGCTTTTTCCAACAGCCCTAATATTGTATCATGAACCAACTATCCCAAAAATTTAATTTGAGTGAATGCCTACAAATGATTTTATATCTATAACATGCATGCAAAATTTTAAAACGATGGCTTCATATCTATTATGCATGCATGATTCCATGTTGATATTAACAATTAGTGGTTCAAATCTTAAGGACTAAGCAGTTGAACCAAGGTACTTCTGCTAGCTATAATTGATTTGTTTTTTTCTTTTTGATTAATTTTGCAGGGAGTATCTGTAACAACAATTGGATTTGTTAAGGAAGCTCCTAAAGGGAACATCCATGGCTTCAATGTATATCACAAAAATCGGCTGATACTGGTAATTATCACACAACAGAGTAAGGAAAGTTGATCAAATGGATGATAACTCAATACAAGTAGAGGAAGACTGGGGAAAACCTTAAATGTAACCATTAAAAAAGACCTTGATCTAATTTTAAAATTTTGGTCTTGATAGAATACAAAGGCATTGTTTGATCTGGATCCTACCTAGTGGGGCAAGGCTTGGATGTTGTTGTTGAAGGGCCACAAGAAAGAGGAGGATAAGATATCCTTGATAAAAAAAGGATCAAAAGAAGAAAGAAAAGTAACCTGAGTCAAGGAGATGCTGTATAAACACTGAGTGCAATGTTCCAATGAAAAGAAACTCATGAACACAATCTCATTTCAAAATAGAGAATAATTATGTCTATAGAATTCTGTGTTTTGTTCCCTTCAAACACTCCAAAGAATACTATACAAAGCTGTTGAGATATGATGTGATTTTGCTATCATATGGTGTAGATTTTGGAGATATGATTTATATCTCCAAGTCCAACAGCCTAAGTCTCCAGCATATCATATCTCAACAAAAGCATATCCTCTTGAAACTTAATATCCTTGCTCTTGTCAAAAACCTGAAAACTAAAAAGAGGGAATAACTCCAAATTCTGTGGGTCTGTAGTTAGTTTGGTTCAATTGATTTAGGTGGAACTTTTTATTTTTTGCATGGACATAATACTTGTGGTTTGTTAAAATGTGTAGAAAGATTAGGTGCTGATTGGCATATCACGTATGTTAGCTTTTACAAGTTAATATATATATTATGATTATGTTGAAAAAAAAGAAAAAAAAGGAGTTTTTATTCTCCATCTTCTTGGGAAATTGCAATTAAAATGGAACTTACTTGTTTGTCAAATTGCATGTATTGCAGCATCAAACCAGCCTATAACATTTTAAATCATTTTATATTCATTGGAACCAATAACAACTGTCATGATTAATGGGTAATCATGTATTATGAAATATGTGTAACGATAACTGACATGTTGGCAGTTATGAGTAGAAGTTAGGACCAGTAATGTATTATTAGGAATAGGAATGTTGATAGAAGATAACTTATCTTACATTAGTTGTTCTGTATTAGATTAGAATACGAAACTGCTTTGATGACAATTATTCATGGAAAATAACTGTTGGCAGTTATGTATTAGGGTATAATTGGTAGTGCATGTAATTAAGCAGAGTGTTAGGACCCAATTGTAAGGTATGAGACGTGTGTTCCACCTTGGAAGTACCGGTTTCTATGTGGAGTTTATAAGGCCTTGGATGCTAACTATAGCAACTAGCTTTTGTAGTGTGATGCTCCCAAGGTTCTTATCAACTGCTATCAAAGCTTTCCATCACATCTCAGTTGCAAACTAGCAGCTTGGATGGTGACACCAACATTGCAGTGTTTACTTGGGACTAGTCAAAGGGTCAGTGCACAGCTAACATTGTGGAGTGGGTGCTGCTGGGGTTGCAGAGCATAATGGGATGTGAGAGTCCAATTGTAAGGGCTGGGAATTGAGTCCTTCATTGGAAGTATGAGATTTTTGTGTGGAGTTTATAAGGTCCTAGGCTCTCCCACTACAATGACTAGATTTTGTGGCGTAATTCTCTCAAGGTTCTTATCACAAAGGGTGTTGTTATTTGCAGTCTACGGATAGAGAGTAATCTCTGTAAGGGACTTGTGTGTCTGGGACAGCAAGTATATTGCTGTATTGTATGTGATTTCTGTTTTCAATGTTATATTTTGCTGGTTTATCAATTGTTATTCTATCATATTCTATGTTAATGAAGCATGGTTTACCATATGACATGCTGAGTTTCTTTTGCAGCCATTTTGGAAGGTTGTAAACTATACAAATACTAGGGGTAGAGGAGTTGTTGGTAAGCAGCAAGTGCATTTTACTTGACAATATCTAGTTCTAATTGATTTCTACAGGATAATTATCTCTTGTGTCAGGAATCTTGCAAGCAGATTATCTTGAGCCAACTCATAATAAGCAGGATTTTGAGAGAACTTCCCTGTTTCAAAAACTTGAACTACGCCTGAAGCAAATGACATGGGAGTACTGGTATATTGTTTATGCTAATTTTGTGTTGTGTACATGGATCTTGGAAATATATATTTTTTATTTGCATGCTATCTTCTCTTCTTTTGCATGTTTTCTGCTTTTGAAACACATGCAAGAATATTCAGTATGATAACTTTAAAGTAGATGATACTGTGGAGTTTGACTATTTCTTTTTTGTTGTTGGGTCCATACTGAGAATATTAACCTCCTCAGCCCTTCATGGTTTTTAAGCATTAATATCTGATATGCCAGGACCCCTGTTAAAATTTTGCAGGGATTATCACTGTCATCTGATTGGGTATTGTAAAAGAAGCACTGGAGATCCAGGTAGCCCACTTATTTCATCACTCCAGAAATCACATCATCAAAAAACCAGTTGCATTGCTAGACTGTTTTTCACTTGCACTAATGTCAAATACTGGTTGTGTGAGAAACAAGATTTTTTTCCACTGGCTTAATGAATTTTATCCAACTAACAGTTTCTTGTTTTGCTTCAGGTGCTCCTCTTAATAAAAGGAAGACACATGGATCTATAGACCTTCATAAGATGAAAAGGCAAGCAATGCAAGAAAATGTTACAGTTGCTGGATGTGATCAGAATGTACTGGTGTGTAACTTTTTGTGTTTCTTCTGAATGTGTTCTAAACTATTCTCGTTAATACAACCCAAAATTGTAGTCTTTGTTTTCTAACAATTTTATTTTTAATATTGATACCTGTTAGCTTGTCCTTTTTTGTTCTTAATTTTGTTATGTTACTACTTACTATCATGACTTGGCATAGAGAAAATTATTAATTTTTGGTTAAATTCCCTACATTTGACGTTATTATTAGTATTCTTGAATAGAATAACTACTCATTTGAGATTTAACATTTTTATTGATTTGTGTGATTGCCTTGGCCTCTATACTTTTTCATTGTAAATTGTTGAAAACTTTCTTAATACCAAGTGGCTTCACCCTTATTTTTTTATGTAGACAACTGCATCTCCTACAGACCAGACGGTAGACCAAAGAATTATAAACTTGATGGAAGTGCAGAAAAAACTCTTGAAAGAGTGAGTATATTTCTAATTACTTAATCACCTAGTCACTGACAATACTTGATTTGTCGGAATGCTGTCGAACAACTACATGGATTGGCTTAATCAGAGTCAACTATTGCTGCAAATCACAAGCTGCATGCCATGTTTATGATTATCCTTATCTTATTAGGTCTTTGGGAACATTAATAAGTTCCCTTTACTTCTTAATTATCACATTGCAATACTATGAAGCAAAGCCCTTGTTTATTTTCTCTTTTTTTTCCTTTACAGATGTTTGAAATATGAAAAGGCAGAGGAAGAACTTAATCTTAAGGTAATTTTTGTATGGAGTAATAATGATTGGCTCATTACTTTGTGTAGTCCAATTGCCAAATTCCCACTGTTAGTCTGGTTATATTTTGGAGAATTAGGAGTGCTGGGATGCTGCCTTTAGATAACTTTCTATATAGCATAAAAAATATTTTCCATTAAGAAAAAAATAAAATAAATTTAAATTTGTTTGGTTAAATTATTTTTTTAATATTATAAAAATATATTTTTACATAATTTAGTTGTTTCTCTCTACTCTTTTCTGGCGTCTAAACAAGCATAGAAATTTCCGTACACTTCTTTCTCCTACTTCTATCTATCTAAACTACACTTTTTTCACATTATTTTTACTCTATTTCTCATCCTATTATTTATTGACCCCTTATTTCATTCCTCCTTATTTCATGTCTCACTCAGGGTGTTAAGTTATTATACTTAGGTGCAATTGTTGCATTTTGTTGAAATTTGGTATGCTCGCTGAAGATTTGTAGAATGAAAATCTGTTTGGCATTTTTGACCCATTTAAGAGGACATGTTTGTACAGGTTACACAGCTTAGAAGAAAAACTCAGGAAGCTAAGCATGAGTATGATACACTTATGGCCGAAGTAAAGTCCCTTGGATTATATTTATGGGAAGAAAATGGTAGTGTAGCTGTACCTCTTGTTTTTTAGAAAGGATGCTGTGTGTAAAATTATAAATAGTTTAGGCCAATCTATATAGGTCGGGCCTGTTATATTGTAAGTAGATAAAAGTGATCCACAGGAACTCCCAATATCATTGCATTTTTCTTGAAATGATATGTTCTTAAACATCTGGATTCTTATTTGGCGATAGGTAAATGGTTGCCGAAGTTTATGAAGGACAAAACTCGCATGGCATGGGGTTTGCTATTTGCAACTCCCTTTTTACTCTTCATACCTCCCAATTGTATTGAGTTTTTACATAACCACTAAACTGCACAACTATTTTATTAGGATAAAAATAGGAGTAACATCAATTACTCTTGTCAATTATACCTAATCTTCAATTAATTTATATACATGTGCTTATTGTGGAGTAAAAAATGAAAAATAGAAAATAGAAAATCTACAACTATTTTATTATGATCAAGAAAATTTGTTGCATTTTGTTAAAAGTCTTAAAAGCTTGATAAAAAATAAATGAGGGATTGATTTTTAATAAATTTAAGTCAATAATAAATAATTGTGTTTATGAGTATGGGTCATCGTAAATTCAAACTAATCCAAAAAATTTAAAAGTAGTTGGATTATGTATTTAGTATATTTGGGTCGAATACAATCCAACCTATTCAAACTTGTTAATGTATAAGTTAAGTCATGAAATTTGATTTTTGAACCTATTAATTAATATTAAATTATATATATTTAAATTTAAAAATCAAATATTAGTCATAACAATGGTTGAGTGACAACACATTACACAATACAAGGTTGCAAGATAGAAAATGTTCATGTTCTTTCAAAGATTAAGATTTAAGTTTTCCTATTTTTTTTCTGCAACCACAAGTAGCATGGTAAATTTAGAGCTGTTAAAATGGATAAAAATTAGTGGTCAACTCAACCCATTATGTGTATTATTACATTTGCAATCACCTTTAAAAATGAACCCGACCTACCTATGATTCAATCCATTCGGATTCAACTCGTGATGGATTGGATTCACCCACTTAATTTACCTAAAAAAATAAAAAAAAATAGTAAAAATGAAATGTTTTTTTTTTCATTTTTCTAAATTTATGTTATTGTAAATTTAGAATTATATGATTACCTTAGATATTTGGGGTACATTCCATGGCAATATATTTTCTAGCTTGTTGATATATATTGTAGGTGTAGTATGTGGGTGGTGAATGATTTAATAACCAATATTTTTTATTTTTAAACTCATGAAATTTAAAAAAAATGTTGTATTTTATTATCCAAAGTTGTGCTAAATATTCAAATTTATTTTTTTGAAAAAAATTAAATTTCTATTGATGTTTTTTTTTTTAAATATTGTTTTATTAACTTTGGGTCGACCGGTGGGTCAATCCGTTTAACCCACCAACCTTTTGTGGACTGATTTGAGTAATATTTTTATGACTCAACAGAAAGTGAACAGAGTTAAATTAACCCATTTATAAGAGTGTTAAGGTGAATTGGTTTAATGAGTTGAATTGATTCATTTTGACAGTTTTAGTTGAATCTCCTTCAACCTCCATATGTCTCTTCCTTGCTTTCTTGTGCGAGGCTATTACTAAAAGAAGCATTAAACCTGTGCTTTCAGTTTCAATTGCATGACATCCCTATTTTTTGACTAAGGTTTGCAATAATAGTAGGTTTTTCACATTATCTCTACTTGGATCTAATCATTAAATCTTAACTCACAAAAAATACTAGATTCTAAAAATAGAGAATAAATTTAAATACTTTGATTATGTTGATGTTTATGAATAGGTTAATTTGAGTTGAATTTAAATTTTTTTATGAATAAGTTAGTTTGGGTTGAGTTTAAAAAAATATAATCCAATTCAATTTTTTCAAATTTGATTGAGTTAGGTCATAAATTTAATTAAATCTAACTTGTGAAACACCTCTAATAATAAAAAGTGTGCTAAAAAAAATGTCTTGAAATTTCTCAAAAAAATCTTGTTAACCCATGTTTTGTATTGATTAAGAAATTAAAAATAAAAGATTTTATTAAAAATTAAATGAGAACACATTTTAAAATTATAGGAGAGTACATGTTTCTCTACTCCAATACAAATATTTTCTCTTTCACTTCGTTAACCAATGTGCTTACCATTTTCCATCTAAAAAAATGTTGATGGAGTATATTATAGACATTTTTTTGCATAAAAACAATATAATACAATATTCTCTATTTTCTTTAATCTTTCTTTTAAGCATTGCTACTTATTAGAATTGGACCAATCATTAACCTGATAAGTTTATCAGATCAATGAGTTATTAGTCAAATTACATGAATTAATAAATCATAATGAACTCATAGTAATACGAATAATAGTATACATAACGTTTGTATTGTTTATAGTAATGTCCTAGTTTTTCTTAAAAAAAGAAGAAGTAATGTCCTAGTTTGGTGTAGTGGTAAGTTGGAACATCTAATAGCATGTAAGGCCATGTGATCAAATCCAATTTGTTGGAGATTTCATGTGTATGTTTTTGTCTATTTTCTATTTGGAATATCGTATTATTTTACTGTTTATTTTTTTCCTATTTTTTTCTTCTTCAAATGAAAGGAATACCCAAGAGATTCAGAGCAGCAGATGAAAAAAAAAAATAACGTTCATGACAGCATGAGAGAGAGATTGCAACCGGCTTGCAGGTCGGTGATTGAGACAATGACACGACAAGACCATCATCATTAATTGTTATATGGTTACTTATAATAAAACTTAGATAAATAATTAGATTTCTTATAATATTGATTAAGATTTTTTTAATAAAATATAAAATATAGATTAAAGAATTAAAATAATTTTTTTATTAGAGTTGTAAAATTATGATGTGTCGTGATTTTTTTAAGATTATCTTATTATTTTCATAATAAATCAATTACTAACAATTAAAAGCAACGAAGGGAGGACTTACTTTGGTTGTATTTCTGGCTCTTGGCATGACTTGCTCTAGAAAGTACAAGTGCAGGTTCTGTACAAGGGGAGGGGGGAATGGACGGTACAGATGGAAATATTTGGTTTGGTGAGGTGATACAGGGAACAAAAATGTCTGCTATATAAGCTGTGGATGTGGCGATGAAGGAGAAAGTGTTGGTTCCGAAGCTGCCACTGCTAGTGCAAAAACACAAATTGAAATCCAAGTAACAGAGCATCAAAGACACAGCTTTAGTGCAAAAATGTTGCCTTTCTTTGCCACCAATTTGTAGGAACTTTGGGAGAGCTGGATACCATCATAATAAGTTACTACATTTTTTCACGAATTAATATTAAAAATTAAATATGTTTTTGTCCTTAATGTTTTTTTATTTATTCCTGTACTTTCATTTTTTTTAATTTTAGGTTATGTATGTTTTTGTATTTCTTAATTTGGTTATATGTTTTGTTCATCTTTAGTTTTATAAGTTTATGATTTTGGTACCAACTTATAAGAATTATAAATAAAAAAATAAATCTTAAAAAATATAAAATTAAAGAAATATTAACTTAGAAGGATTAAAAATAAACATAAAAATTTTCTAGAATCAAAATTAAAAAAGTGTCTACATGATTAAAATTAGAAAAATAAAGTTATAAGAACCAAAATAAAAAAAATGCTAACTTACAATGATAAAAAATATCTTTAAGGCTAATATTAATTTATCAATCCCAACCAGTATTTTGTCAACCCGAGTTATAATAGTAAAATAAATTCTTATCTTCTGTTTTTGGTAATCACCTTTCGGCTGTCTGGTAGAAGTGTGTAGAACCTTGATCTTTAGGCCCATTATAAGACCAATCTTCGAAATGAGTTTAATGTGTTGGATTGGTGGTGGGTTGAACTAATTAAGATTTTTGAAAACAGCAAACAATTGCTTTTATGGTAAACTCGCCATGATTTCATCTATTTGTTGTTTTCAAACATGCGAGTTCAACTCATCACTAATCGAAATACATTCACTTCATATTTTTCTGTCTCTTCTTAAAAATATATTATGGTTGTTGTGAGGGAACCAAGTTGAAGTCATTTCACAAACTCACCATGAGTTGCCTTCAGAGTCATGTCTTCTTTATTTTCTGTGGGATTATAGTTTTAGGATCTCATTGTTACGTGCTAAGCTTGTATCGTTCAATGTTCAAAGGGGTATGGGTTTTCTGGACTCATTATAAATCCTTTTTTTTCTTTGATTGTATTGCATATATTGAAAACTATTTGCATGTCCACCCTTTGTTCCTTCACTCAAATGCAATTTCACACAAGTGGGTATTCGGTGGTGTAACACCTTATTTTTTAAAAAAATAAATTTTTTTAAAAATTATCTGAAAAAATAGAATTTTAGGAAAATAATAGGATTTTTATAATTAAATAAATAAAAATAAATAATTTTATTAATTAAAATAATGATTTTAAGATAAATAAAATAAATATATGTTCTTAGAAAATAAAAAAATATTTTATTTATTCATTTGATAGTAAGTAATTTTTTTTATAAAATAAAAAAATAAGATAAATAATAAACTGAGAGTATGTATGAGTTCTTACATTTAAGATTCTTCTTTTTTTTCTCAAAATCTTTTCTTTTCCCGTATCCGAGAATTTTTACATTTAAGATTTTCTCTTCTTTTTCTCGAAATCCTCTCTTTTCTTGCATATATCCAAACCTGTCTATTAAAATTACGAATCGTTGGATCGTTGTAAAATTGGAATACTAGGTTCGGAACTCATTTTTGCACATCTCACCATTGGATTTGCGAAATAATTTTGTGGAGGGAGAAATGACCCTCACACGCAGTGAGATTGAGACTCTAATTCCTTCTCCTTCTCCATCTCTTCTTGTTGTTCAGCTCCTCCTCTTAATCTTAAAAGAGGAAGACACATCAATCTATAAACCCTCATAAGATGAAAAGGCAAGCAATGCAAGAAAATGTTACAGTTGCTGGATGCGATCAGAATGTACTGGTGTGTAGCTTTTTGTGTTTCCTCTAAATGTGTTCGACACTATTCTCATTAATACAACTCAAACAGTAGTCTTTATTTTTTAATAATTTTATTTCTAATATTGATAGCTGTTAGCTTGTCCTTTTTCGTTTTGTGTTATTACTTACTATCATGACGTGTCATAGAGGAAGTTATTAATTTTTGGTCAAATTCCCTACATTCAATGCTATTTTTAGTATTCTTGAATAAAATAACTTCTCATTTAAGATTTTACATTTTTTATTGATTTGTTTGATTGCCTTGGCCTCTATACTTTGTAAATCGTCGAAATTTTTCTTAATGCGAAGTGGCAACTTCACCCTTGTTTTTTATGTAGATTACTGCATCTCCTACATAACAGACGGTACACCAAAGAAACTTGATGGAAGCGCACAAAAAACTCTAAAAAGAATGAGTATATTTCTAATTACTTAGTTACCTAGTCACTGACAATACTTGATTTGTCGGAATGCTGTTGTACAACTACATGGATTGGCTTAATCAGAGTCAACTATTGCTGCAAATCACAAGCTACATGCCATGTTTATGATTATCCTTATCTTATTAGGTCTTTGGGAACATTAATAAGTTCCCTTCACTTCTTAATTATCACATTGCAATACTATGAAGCAAAGCCCTTGTTTATTTTCTCTTTTTTTCCTTTACAGATGTTTGGAATATGAAAAGGCAGAGGAAGAACTTAATCTTAAGGTAACTTTTGTATGGAGTAATAATGATTGGCTCATTACGTAGTCTAATTGCCAAATTCCCACTGTTAGTCTGTTTGTATTTTGGATATTTTAAGAGTATGCAGGTTACACAGCTTAGAAGCAAAATTCAGAAACCTAAGCATGAGTATGATACACTTTTGGCTGAAGTAAAGTCCCTTGGATTGTGGGAAGAAAATGATAATGTAGCTGATGTACCTCTTGCGATCTAGCTTCCATTCTTTGTTTAAAAATATTATCAAAAACTTATTTTAGGAATGATATACTCAATGTTGAAGAATTCCTGCTCCTACAAAATGCGGTAGGGCATAATGTATGTGTTTGAATCAAGAAGTATTTATATTAAATTAATTAATTGATGTTAGCATTTGAGGATGTGTAACAACAGTTGAGATTTAATGGTTCCTCAAAGCTTGGAACCCAAATTAATGAAAAAAGATGTTACATATTTGTATTTTCCATTGTTTCCATTTTGAGATTGTAGAATGAAGTTGTTGTTGCTGAATTCTGCTTATCTGGTGAAGGGATGAACCCAAAGGAATTCATATTCCAATACTCTCCATTTCTTGTCTTGTGACCAACAGTGCCACCACCCTCTGCACTTGAAATTGTCACTTTTCTCCAGTTGCACCAGATCCTGAGCATTATATACAGCATCACTAAGCATATCACTGTGGAAGTAAAGACAATGGCCACAATGATTATTGCCACTTGTGTGTTTGATAGCTGAATTTTTCCCTGCACCATGGATTCGGAGCATGATCTCAAAGGTGGACCACACAAGCCGCTATTGTTCAGGAATGTGCTTAGTGGGAATCCTGAAAATGTTGAAGGAATCTTGCCTTCAAGGTGGTTGTTTGATAAATTCAACACGTGCAGGCTTGTGAGTTTGCCAAGTGAAGAAGGAACTTTTCCCTCAAGTTGGTTGAAAGAAAGGTTCAGTCTCTCTAGCTTCATAAGGTTTCCTAGAGAAGGTGGAATCTCACCAGTGAAGAGATTTTTACTCAAGTCCAATATAACTTGCAACTCAGCTAGCCCTCCTAGCTCAACTGGTATAACACCTGTTAACAAGTTTTCTGAGAGCCGGAGCTCATACAGCTTTGTGCATTGCTGAATTGTCGGAGGAATTAGGCCGGAGAAGCCGTTCCTTTGCAAATTGAGGACATTGAGGGAAGTGAGGTTTCCAATCTCTTGGGGGATTTCACCAGAGAGATTGTTGTGATGGAGAGAAAGCTTGAGTAGTTTTGAGCAGTTACCAAGCTCAGAAGGTACCTTACCACTGAAGTTATTGTATGAGAGATCTAGTTCACCGAGTTCTTGTAAGCTTCCCAACCAATCAGATATTTCACCACTCAACCTGTTGTTATTCATCAAGATGTGTTCCATTTTCTTGGAGTTTGAGAGTTGAGGTGGAACTTCTCCTGTTAAATTGTTGAATGATAGATCAAGAAAGTTGAGCTCAGTAAGCTGGCCAAATTCAGAAGGAATGGTTCCTGTGAGATAATTCTGTCCAAGTCTGAGACGGCCGAGGTTTCTAGAATTGGCTAGAGTGGAAGGGATGGGACCTGAGAAGCTGTTGTTAGTTAGGTCCAGAAGGGTCAGGGAATTTGAACAAGTGAGAGGAAAGAAACTTCCACTGAACTTGTTGTGTGAGAAGTTTATGATTTTGAGGCTTTTAAGAGAGGAGAGTGAATGAGGGATAGGTCCTTCAAAGGAGTTATTGTAAAGGGTAATTTTAGTGAGTTCTGAGAGGTAACTGAAAGTGGGTGGAATGGAACCAGACAACATGTTATCTGCTAAGGCCAATATCTGAAGGCTTTTACAGTATCCCATGCTTGGTGGGATTGGACCAGACAAGTCATTCTGCCTAAGATGAAGAACAACTAAGTCCTTGAGCTTACCTATAGTTTCTGGAATTGGCCCTGTGAAGTGATTTCCAAAGAAGTCAATTTCCTTTAAGCTTGTGCAGTTTGTTAACTCCCTTGGTATAAGTCCAGACATCTGGTTGTCATAGAGGTAAATGGAGCTCAACCTCTGCAGCCTTCCAATCTCCAATGGAATTTTACCTTTGAAGAAGTTACCAAATAGGAAAAGATTTTCCAAGCTACTAATGTTGCCAATTTCAGGAGGTAGAGATCCAACAAAGCTGTTGTTGTTGAGCACAAGATCTGTAAGGTTCTGCAGTTTGTCCAAGATGGAAGGAAGTTTTCCTTCAAAGCTGTTATCAGAAAGGTCCAACTGTTGGATTGAGGAGCAGTTGAGTAGCTCCAAGGGAAACTTGCCAGAGAGCATGTTTCTAGCCAAGAAAAGTTGCTGAAGCTTTGAACCTCTGAGGCAGAAGTTACTTGGAATGCTACCTGTCAGAGCATTATCAGACAAAACAAGAGTTTCAAGACTTTGCAATTTTACATTAAGAAGAGGTATTGATCCAGAGAGGTTGTTTTTGGATAAGTCTAGCTTCTGCATCTGAATCAGACTATTAAGCTCAGAAGGAATTTCTCCATGTAGTTTGTTTCCTAGCAAATTCAGGTATGTCAAGTTAGAAAGATGACTCAAAGCTGTAGGAATTGATCCAGATAAACTGTTATTGGCCAGATTCAGAATTTTCAAAGATTTAAGAGACCCCATAGAGGAAGGTAAGTCTCCTTCAAGCATGTTGTTTGATGCTGCAAAGTTTTGGAGCTCTTCACAGCCTTCAATCTCTTCAGGTATGTGGCCATTAATGCTGTTCATTTGTACATCAAGAGATATTAGATGCTTCAATTTACCAATTCCAAAGGGTATGCTTCCATTTAAGTGGCAGTAGCCTAGAGCCAACACTTTCAATTCACTCATATTGGCAACACTAGGTGGAATTTCACCTGTCAGCATGTTGTCTCCTATTCTAAGAACTTGCAACTTCCTCAAGTTACCTATCTCTGAAGGAATGTTCCCAGAGAGATCATTTGAGTATAGTTGCAATATTCTTAGATTTTGAAGCTGACCCAGTTCTGAAGGGATGGAGCCAGAAAGAGAATTTGAAGACAAATCAAGTGTTTGAAGAGAAGTGAAGTTACCCAACTCAACTGAAATAGAACCTGATATTCCTGAACCAGACAGATTGAGGCCTATAACATGTTCCTGATCAACTGCACATGTTATTCCATTCCAGTTGCAGAATTGAGTTGTTGGAAACCAGTTGCTAAAGGCCCCTAATGGATCTACCAATTCTGATTTAACTTTGAGAAGCAAGTAGGAATCTGTTGCATTATTGGCCATAGTTGCAATAAAAGTAGTACAAAGTATGGACAATAACAGAAACAAATGGCACATCCAAATGGAACCCATTGCAGAATGTCTGACAGGTATGAGTTTCATTTCCAAGGTTCAGACAAGAACAAATTATTCAAAAGTTGTGCTCTAGGACTAGGAGGTACATTCTGTATAGAAGAATAGAGAACAATTTAGAAGGGCTCAAATTTTGATGGGTATAAAGTGAAAGTAATAAGAAAAAAAAAAGAATGAGAAATAGAGAAACTAATAATAATGAACAATGACACAAATTCAAGTGCCAGTAGGATGTTAAGATTCGGCTTTAAATAGTACCACAGTCAGCCCTGCCTACTTTGTTTAATAAGAAAGTTGAAATGGTACGGATATGTGATGTGTCATGTGTGTGTGGTAATGTATCCGAATGGTGCAGAAAAAAGCGTGTGCCTTTCTAGTTTCCACCTTTTCAGTTTAACCATGGTTTTGGTTTTGGTGCCTTTTCATCCCCCCCCCCCCCCCGTTCCTTTTTTTTCCCTCTAGGCAACAAATTGAATATTTTAGAATTCTTTAGTAGCTTTTGTGGTAGGGATTTGGAAACTAAAAGGGAACAAGATAATTTGAAGGGTTGTGTCCAAAAGAATTATAGAACAAGAAGAAAAAGATCCCCTCGTGCCCGAGAAAAAAAGGTGACACAAGTGGGTCCACTTTTTGTAATCCTTGAATTTTGTTCACAATGCCGCTATACAAATTCATAGTATCTTCGAATTAGTTTTTACTATAAGACAATTAGAGTTTAAGAAAGGCATGTTTGAGCACGATTTGACTTTACAAGAGTACCAGTCATTTAAACTTCAAAAACTGTCAACTTAATTGGTACAAACACATTATGAGAATCCAAATACTAAGATTTTTCTCAGATAGGACGTGAGAAATTTTAAATTTTAAATATTTTATTTGAAATTCTTTTATTTTTAAAATTTTGTGTTTGAATAAATCTTTTTTAAAAATTATGAGGATGAAAAAAAAATGAGTCTCGAGTTCGAGAATAAGATTTTGGGAATTTTCATGTGAAATAAATGATAAAGGTTATAAAGGAAACACCGAAACGTTTTGGAAGATTCTTCTATCAAGAGAATTTCAATTCCTTACTTTCTAGAAGGAAATTAAAATTTCACGGTTTTAGTTGTTTAAAATCCTGTTTAAAATTCGAAAATTTAAATTCTTCTTAAAAAAACATCCAAACAATGAATTTTTGATTAAAAAAATTTAAATTCTCTGATAAATTATTTTTCTCAATTAATTTTTTTTATCCAAACGCACTCTGAGGATATTCAAGCATACGATTCGAGCATTTGACATTACTTTCTGTCGGGATCAACACAATCATGAGTGAGACCTAAAATAAATTTTAAGAAAATTATTTTATTTTATGAGATAGTTATATAATACGCTTTTTTTTTTGTTAACACCCTTGTATACTTTTTGTTAACATGTGGAGCCTTTTTATTTTATAAAAACTAACAAAAATAATTATTTTGTTGGTAAGTCTAAAACTTGAGCTTTAATTCATTTATCTTTGGGATGACCCAGCTTTCTACTTGCTGTGATAAGATTCTTCAAGTTTTCTTAAAAGGAAAACCAAACGCCCTAAGCTTTCAAGCATGCATGATGATAAATGGGAAAGTTAGTTTTCATAATGATAGATGGGAAAAATGAATGAAGATAACTTTTATACGTTTAGGCTTTCTCTTTTTTTGGTTTTCCTTTCAGCTTCTTTATCTGTTTTATTTCCTTAATTTATCTTACGGGTGAAAGCACAAGACAATGTGTTAGGTGTCTCCATTGTCATCTTCCATATGTGCATTTCTATTCTACGATAAAACTGAATATTAGAGGGTTAAGCATCTTTTTTTTTTCTCAACCTAAACCACCTACTTCCAAATTTAATATGAGAAGAAAACATAAACGAGAAAACAACCACATTAGTTTAGGTCAATTCCGAGTAGAGACCAGCTTCATTAATTCTTCACGTATGAAGTCCAGAATAAAAGCCAAAACCATATGAGGTTTGGTGTATATGATTATACCGTATAATTTATACACTCGAATTAATGTTGCATTATCCTAATTAGGTTCAATAAAGTTAAGGGAAATAATATTTGCTTCATAGTTTTAGTATTACCGAGATTCCTAATGTATAAAGCCAAAATACAAGAAGACAAAGAGGTGCCTCAAATCTTATCTTTCATATTCAGCTCACTACTTAGCTTTCAGTGTTAACTTTGTACGATCCACGCCTTTGCACCGTTTCCCGGGATTCAAGCATAAGCAACCCCGGAAAAGGAAACATGTTATATATATATATATATATATATATATATATATATATATATATATATATATATATATATATATATATATATTGAACTTAGAGGTTCAATTATTTCATCAAAATGATATTTTTAAACAGGTGATCAGGAGTTTGATTTCATATTCATTTATATAAAAAAAATCCACTATTAAAAGAAATTAACCTCTTAATAAATTTCTATAATTCAAAGAATTAATTTCTAACTCTCGAATAGAGATATCTGAGGCCAAAAAAAATATATTCAATTGTTTTCCGTCTCGTTATATATATATATATATATATATATATATATATATATATATATATATATATATTTATTGTAAAAGAGTCTTCCTAATTATTTTCTTATTTTCCTTTTTCCCAGCACTCATCATTTTATCACATATGGCAAGGATGTAAAGGCCGAGCGTACAAGAAAAATGTGAAATGGACATTTTCTTATCTATTTTAGTACCAACCCAACAATAGTGCTTGCTATCAAAACGATCTTTTTCTATACGCTAAGCTCTTATTCACGCTTCTATACATGCTTCAAACCACTACGTATGTGGTCACTACTACAAAAAGTTTCGGTGTGTACGCTGCGTGCAAAAAATTGTTTTTTCTTTCGTAACACAAGCACGTTATCGTACAAGTCCATATTGACCTTTCCCTCTTAACTTTTCATAACCTAAAAAATGAAAAATAACCGGATTTAAATTTGTTAGCTAGCTATATTGTCACCAAGTCCAAACGCCATATATATCCTAGGTATAGAGGAAGAAGAACATTCAATAATGGCATCGCTACAAATAATTTTCCCCTCTCAAAGCTAATTGATTGATGACTTACGACCCAATAAGCGTTTTGTATTCCTTTTTAATAGCTACCTAATCTCAGTTAAAGTCAACTTTCACTTGAATTAAAAGGAATAGTGTCACGAGAAGATTAACTACCCTTGAATAGAGAAATGTACAAGATACTTAGGTGTAAAATCGCAAGAGATGCAGCCAAGAGAGAAGGTACATTACTGTAGAGATCAAATATATAAATGAACATTTAAAACAACATCAGGATACAAGTAGACGTTGTTTAAAAGAATGCTAGTATAAAAGATCAAGATTCTGCATTGGAGTGAGTACGAATGTATTGTTTAATTAAACTTAGAATAATAATATTGTGACCGTTTTAATTGGAGAAGAAAAGTTGGAAAACAATGCTTACAGACAGAAAAGTGCATATAATTATTGAGTTAGTGCTAATATTTGTTTGTTGCACGTAATTATTTGTTCCTCTTTTAAGTAAATGAAGTTTTTCAAAGCTTTTGCATCACACACAAAATTAATAAGATAAGTCATGAGCCGTAAGCGACAGGGGAGGTTTGGTAGAAAAAAAAGTGAGTAGTTCCATTAAGAACAATATGTTCAGATTGCCTCAGCGTTGACTTTTCTATTCTCATACGATTTGATTCTTTAATAATATGTTGATTTTGGTTGGGTTCGGGCTCTATATTTTATTGGAGTTTTGGCACCAAACTATTTGTTGAAGCTGCTAAGACCATGTACCAACAGTAGAATTTTTAAAAGAAATTAAGAAACTAGTAAAGCTGGATAAGTATTAGGCAGACAAAAATGTACTCACTTCATCTGTCCTAATCCCCTTTTCTTTATTATCTTTTGGGTTGTTTTAGGAGGGGAAAAAGGATAAAACTAATCATATAGGGAATTGCAAAAAGTAATTACGTTTAACAATTTAACAATTATTTATATAAGGCTAAGTTTAAATGTTTAATTAGTAATTAATGAAATAAAATATAACAAAAGGAAATGGAATAAAGTATTTTTTTTTCTAAATGAAGTGAGACAAAAAAAACACTAATTCCATCCTATCTCAAATTGAAAGAGAAGAAAAAGGAACATAGGAAATGAAATGAAATAAAATAAAATATATCTTATCAAGTCTTATTTTAAATAATCCAAATAATAAAACTAAATGTGATTCTGTTTTGTTCCACTTTATTCTGTCAATTCAAATATATCCTCATGCAACCGCACTTATGTGAGGCAAACATGAATCATCTTTCTCTAACAACCTTACGAACAACTTAAAAAAAAAAAAGAAGCCTTATGAACAACATATTTCTTTTTTAAAAGCAGAGAAAGAGAAAAAATATGAAATGAGTTTATCATAAGTTAAAAAATCAACTCAGATTAATTTGTAAAAGTTATTTCATACTAGCTTCTCTAAAATAATTTCTAGCTTATATATTAGATATTTTTTTATAAGATATATATCAACTAATTTTAACTTATACAAAGTTTATTTTTATTTTCTTTCAGAAATATTTTTAAAGAAATTTATCTAAACAAACCTAATTAATTAGTGTCTTATTTTTTCTCCTTTTGCTTTTAATTTTGAGTTATGACCAACCAAAAATGGTTACTTTCACATTAATGAAGATCTTATACTCTTTTTGTTCCAACATAATTATTATTATTTTACTCCTACGAAGAAAAAATAATAAATAGAAAAAATAAAATAATAATTTTATAAAATTAATCTTACATCATCGTTAATTTAATTATAGATTTTGTAATTCATTATATATACGAGATATAAGTTAAAAAAGTAACTAATATTACATCAAAAATAAAATGAGATAACTATTTTGAAATAATTTTTTTTCTTACAAAATAATTATTATAATGGAATAGTGGGAATATTTGTTAACCTAACCCGATAAACCGACCCCATCATGACTGATAATTACATTCATTATCCAATTTTCCAATATTTTCTTAGATAAATTATTTTATCGAATTTACCCTTAAAAACAGAACTGCAAACAATATCCCTTCATTTTCTTTTTATGTATTTAAAATCCTCATTTACAAGTTCTAGCAACCACAATCATCAGTATTAAACTTGTTGGAGGATCAGCGCCTAATCAGATTCTCTAGTTTGTAATACACACACAAAAACCCAACCAAAGACAAAGTACATCTTGAAATATTCCGCCCAAAGAAGAAGACCTGGGGTGTGTTTTGAACAGTGAGATTATATTATGAACAAACCTTACATCATCTAGGCATCACTGCTTATTTGCTGATTTTCAGTTGAGTAATTTAAAATTTGACAAACTCAAAGAATCCAACAATCAAAAGGTTTAGTGACACCAATTTTATCAGGCATGAAAAATTCAGGGAGATTAATAAAGAGGGTATTAGGATTGGTCTTACATGAAAGATAAAAGGAATAGCAGCCCATGATGGTGACTTCCAATATCTTGCAATCTGCTCATATTTGAATTGGACAAGTATACCAACCAGGTATGGAACAAGAGTTGCAGGAACTACAGGGCCAATCCATGGCCAGGTCAAACCCATTGTGAACACTGGAATTGAGATACTAAGCAGTCTAAGCATCACCAGGGCAGTATCAAAAGAGATTCGCTGTTCCAATTGTAGGCTCGGAGTATCACTGTTGTTTGCAGAAGGATCCAGTTGTTTGGGTCTCATTAAACGGTCTAGCAGAAGAAGAAAAACTGCAACTCCACAATAGAATATTGCTTCCGTGAAGAATAATAGGAGGAAAACTGGAGATAAAAAATGAATGGAAGTTCAGAGTTCGACATTAAGTAAAAAGAAGGAACAGATAAAAGATATTATAAATTTCTCTACAGTTATTAGCTATTTATGTGCATGGAAAGGAAAGGAAAGGAAAAGAATAGTATTTTTCAGAAAATTAAAAAAAGTACAAATTCAGACAAACTTAAACAAACCAAGTTCACACATGCTAATCGTCTTAGTTTTAACTCCATATATTCTTTCAGTATAGTTCAATTGTCCAATGATTCTTACCCACTGTTTTGTACTTATATCATGAAGCAAATAAATGGTTCCTAGTCACTCTACAAGCAAGAAATACACTACACCTTGTAAATGCAAAATCATGTATATTGCATGCAAAGCAACAACACATCACAAAATATAATTTATTTAAAAGAAAAGTTAGTTACTCACCTGTTAATGATTAGTTTCCAGAAATTTTAGGGATTATTTCAGGCAAAATGAATTGAGGATAAAGGAAAGAAGCAACGAGGACATAAGGGACCATAAACGATGATATGCTGATCCGAGTCCTTTTTGAATTTGATGATGAAATGACTTCAATATCTCTGCTAAATGGGCGGTTACAAAATGAGACTACTGGCTTTCTTCCATCCTTTCCTGATATATGAAAACATGAGTTGCCAATTGGAAACGTGTCTTTAGGAGCTTTTTGGAGATCACTGATTTGTGAGTGATCCTCAGAGACAACAACAAGCGCAGTCTGCGGTTTCTGAAGCCTTGCTCTTAACTTTGGTACTCCAAGTATATGCCCATATGATTTGTCTAGAGTCACCTCCAGAAAGTGCATACCAATTATTTCATAGCTAATAATATATTTAGTTAAGAAATCCAATAGGAATCAATCATATCAAAATAGCTAATTCTTTAAACAATGAAGGTAGTTAACTCAGAAAAATTATGGGAAAAAGGAGAAAAATGCCGAAATAGCCCCAACAAAGAAGCAAGCTACCTTGATCAGAAATTGTCAAGTAAGCAACACTTTGCTTGTTGACAAACTGCGATAACCTCAACTGAAAATCAAAGGAAAAGAATGATGTTAGTGGAAAACACGGTCTTTAGTTAAACAATTTCCAATGACAGCATAACGAAATATAATTTATTCCGAAAGAAAAAAGAAGAGAAATGTTCTATAGACATTTAACAGTAGAATTGAAACTAGTAAACGGAACGGACGATTTACATTTCACACATTGATTTTACTCTCACCAATTTTGGGGAAAATAAAGCTATTATAGATTTTCTTGAAAGAGAGAAAAGAACCTGAAGCTATTATAAATTTTACTCTCATGGGAATAATATTTTTCTGCCTCTTCTAACCGGACTTAAATATTAATAGAACGTGCGTTTGCAGAAGGATCACTGTTGTTTGCAGAAGGATCCAGTTGTTTGGGTCTCATTAAACGGTCTAGTAGCAGAAGAAAAACCGCAACTCCACAATAGAAAATTGCTTCTTGTGAGAATGATAGGAGGAAAACTGGAGATAAAAAATGAATGGAAGTTCAGAGTTCAGCATTAAGTAAAAGAAGGAATAGAGAAAATATAATAAAACAACATTTAAAGCAAGCAATGGTACATTCCAGTGTTTGTTGAACAACTCATGCAAGCTCAATTGAAGTTCATTTATGTTTGTTCATGTCTTACATATACAAGTTTGAACGGTCCCTTTGACTGACAAAGTTTGAACAGTTTAAAAATCTACTAATAACCTAGTTCACTTGTGTTTGCAACACCATTACGCGATTATTTGTTATTATTCTTGCCAACTGTTTTCTAATTAAATCATGAAACAAATGAATTTTTTTCCATTCATCAAGGACAAGTAGCTTTGAACAGCATCTAAAAGCAAGAAATACACTAAACCTTACAAATGCTAAACCATGTATATTGCAGGCAAACCAAACATATCACAAAACAGAATTTCTTTAAAAGAGAGTTACTCACCTTCTAATACTGTGTCTCCAAAAATGCTACGGAGTATTTTAGGAAAACAGGTTAGACAAAAACCAAAGAAGCAACAAGGACAGCAGGGCCAATAAACCATGATATGACTTCAATATCTCTGCTAAATGAACGGTTACTGATTTGTAAGTGATCCTCAGAGCCAACAACAAGCGCAGTCTGCGGTTTCTGAAGCCTTGCTCCCAACTTTGGTACTCCAAGTATATGCCCATATGATTTGTCTAACCCTCACACAAATGCACAAACAGAAAAATGTTAACAGAGGTCACCAATTTTCCATAGTCAATAATAACAGATTTATTTAAGAAAACCAATACGAACCAATCATATCAAAAGTGCTACTTCTTTAAACAATGAAGATTCAAGAATAGGTAGTTAACTCATAAAAATACGGAAAAACGGAGAAAGTTTCAGAATTAGCCCGAACAAACAAGTGAGCTACCTTGATCAGAAATTGTCAGGTGAGCAACACTTTGCTTGTTGATAAACTACGATAACCTCAGCTGAATATCGAAGGAAAATAAATGACGTAAGTGGAAACACTGTAGTAGTTTAACAATTTTCAATGACAGCGTAATAAAATAGAATTTATTCCCAAACAAAAAGAAAATTCTGGAGACACTTAACAGTAGAATTGAAACTAGTAATCGGAAGTCGGAACGGACGGTTTACATTTCAGTTTCACACATTAATTTTACTCTCCAATTTTGGGGGGAAATAAAGCTAACAAATATTTTCTTGAATCTGCATCATACGATCTTTATATGTGAAACTGAATTTAACAATGGAAGTTAAAGATTGCATAAAAACATTAAATCCACAAAGAAAAAGTTGAAAGAACCACGAATCTTGAGAAATTAACAATTAGACGAATTCTGAAAAAGTTTTTTTAGTTGGCATTCCTAAAGAAAGAGAGAAAAGAAACTGAAACTAACTCGAGTGTTGTAGTTGAAGAAAACAATATTACAGTAGCAAGAAAAGCTTCATCATAACAACAAGATTATGGAGGGCATTGGTGACTGCAAGCAAGAAAATGGTGAGTGAGAGAGACTTTCTTTCAATTTGATTTGTTTCAAGTTGGGTACGTTTGTATATGTATGTCCTTCGCACCATCGCGGTGCAAATCGTTACTTCCTCCGCAAGCTATGCGCATTCTGTATTCCAAAAATATCATTTTTTTCTCTAAAAATATAAGCAAATTTTATTTTTAATTAATTTAATCTTATTTAATGAAATCACTTCTAAAGTATATTTTACTTTCAATGAGACTTTGATTCTGGAATAATACACCTGGATGGAGAAAATGTGGTTGGAACTCAGAAGAGGAGACTCCATTGAACTTGTGTTAGGTATAATTAAAATAAGTATGATTAAAATTGAATGAAAAGAGGTGGAAGTTACAAGATAAGATTGTTCATTGTGATTTTGTATTTCATTTCATTGAAAATTATATCTTTTATTACCTACAAAATAATTTCTCTACTTAAATACATATAAATACAAAATATTACATGCAAGTAGGCGTTTAATTTTTATTTGAAGAAATTAAAATTTTGTTAGCTTTAATACTCGGATAAATTGAAATTTGATAATTGAAGGAGTTTTGAAGAGAGAGAAAATTCCACTTGATGGACATGTTTGATTAACTGTTCAAAGAGTTTTTGAGTTAATGTATTTTTGAAAAGCAAATTCAGTTTGGTGACATGCAAGGACGGATCCAAGGAGGGCATGCATGGCACGATCCTTTATGTATATATGAGGAATAAAAATATTAATGTAAAAATTATATAAGAAAAATAAGTTTTTAAGTTAATATTTGCTTAACTTTCTTCTACTAGTAGATTATATAAAATTAATAATAAATATTTTTTAAATTTATTATTTATTAGAAATTTGATATTTAAATAATGTTATAAAAAAATTTCAATCCCCTCCTTTGATCCACTCTTGTATCCCTCTCTAGTAACTCAAATTTTGGGAGAAGCAACTATTGGATACTTTTACAAATTCCAATCCAAACATATTTAGTTACCCTCAAATTATCATTCCACTAACAATATGTTTAACTAGGCACACTCTTTTTTCTGCACCATTTGGATACATTACATCTATAACTTATACACAAATTCAGATACAAATCATACAATTAATCAGCTTTGCACGTGGTTATCACTCCTGTTCTCGTGTATTCATGCAGATTTCAATTTTCAACTTAAACAGTGTTGATTTTGTGGAGGAAATTATAAACACAGAGGGAAGAAAAAAGACAATACGTATGCGAAAGAAATAGAATTATTTTATTCTAAATCAAATTGTTCTTAGCAACGATACAATAAATAACAAAAGATAAATTAATTAGATAACAAGATATTAACAAAACAGAATATTAAAACTAACTTGCTCCTTAAATATATGAACCACTAATCCATTAAAACTGACATATTCTTAAAATATAGAAAACCAACTTATTTACTAAATCCTATTTTAAAAACTGAAATAAAATATTATGCAGTTACAAAAGTATATCTTCAATACTCCTCCTTGCTTTTGGAACTGCAAACTCCAATTCTTTACCTTAAGAGTTCAAGTTTGTTGATAGGTAATGACTTTGTAAACATGTCAACCAGTTGATTTTTAGACTTGCAGTAAATTAAGTTCACTTCTCCACTTTGTTGCATCTTTATCAAATAATAGAACTTGATGTTGAAATGTTTAGTCTTCCCATGACACAAGGGATTGTTTGCAATAGCAATGACTACTTGATTGTCAACAAAAATTCCAGTTTTGTTCTTTTGAGCAAATAGAATGTCTGGCCTTGTTGTAGTGGGATACATTAGACATCCAATCAAGCTCCTATAATATCCTTCATCAATGTTATCAACACCTTCTTCCTTGTTGAACTTCTCCTTTTGATTCATTGGTGTGCTAACAGATTTGCATTCCTCCATTTGAAACTTCTTCAAATTTTATTTTGCATATTTCCTTTTTTTCATGTTTAGCATTCTTTCAAGATGACAATGACCAAGTCTCTTGTGTTAGAGTTCCATGGGTGTGACTTGAGTGAAATAGGTTGTATGCTCCTCCTCTGTTGAATCAAATGAGAAGTTTTTATCTTTCATTTTAACCCTTAGAACTTTCCGACCAACAATGTTATAGATAAAGCAATGTTGATGTTCAAAGGACACTTTAAATCCCTTTTTAATCAACTGACCTACACTTAGCAAGTTTTGGTCAATGTTAGGTACATAAAGAACATCTGATATTAATTTGGTATCTGAACACGTTGAAATTGCAATAGTTCATTTTCCTTTTACAGGCATATAGCCACCATTCCCAATTTTGACCTTTGAGACATTAGTTGGCTTCAAATCCTTGAATAGAGTCTTATCATATGTCATGTGGTTCGTACAACCACTATCAATCAACCAACATTTAGAACTACTCCTCATCGAATAACATGTTGCAGCAAAAATATAATCTTCTTCCTCCTGCTCAACAACTTGGGTATTGGCTTCTTGTTGCTGAAATTTGTTTTTACAAATTATAGCTTCGTGTCCAAGCTGATTGCACTTGCTGCACTTTGCGTCTGTCCGTTTCCAACATTTGTATGGTGGGTGACCCAATTTTCCGCAATGCTAACAAGATGGATAATTTTTCTTTTTATCCTTACCTTTGTTTTGGTTGTTTGCATTATTTTCGCTGCTTGCTGGCTGATTCTTCTTGAAAAAAATCTTTTTGCTTTCATCAACTTCATGATGTTTGGCGGGCAAAGCACGTTCGGCAACATGATCTTGCCTCATCAACCTTCGCTGCTCTTGAACTTGCAGGGCATGTAGCACTTCTACCAATGTGATTTTCGACAGATCTATTGTGTTCTCCAATAAAGCTATAGATGCTTCATACCTCTCCAGCACCATTACCAAAAAAATTTCTACAATTCTCGAATCAGCAAAATCACTTCCCAACAACTTTATCTTGTTGGCAATACCCAACAATTTGTTTGACTATTCTTTGATTATCTCTGACTCTTCCATCCTTTGAAGCTCAAATTCCTTCCTTAAATTCAGCACTTGCATGCTTCGTATTCTATCATCTCCAGCGTATTCCTCTTTTAGATAATCCCAAATTGTTTTGGATGATTTAAGAGTCATGATTCTGGTGAATATCATTTGTGAAACACCAGTGAACAAACATGACCTCGCCTTTGTCTTCTTCATCTTTTTTTCCTTGTGATTTTTAATTTGGGTTATGGTGAGATTTTCAGGCAGCGGATATATTTCATAATCATCTTTCACAGCATCCCACAAATCTAAAGACTCCATGTAGGATTGCATTTTCACTTCCCAAAGATCATAATTCTCTCCATCAAAGATTGGAAGAGTTATGTGGGAAAAACTTGCTTCACCTTTCATGGTACAGGTCCCGTAAGAATAAGGCTCTGATATCAATTGTTGGTTTTGTGGAGGAAATTATAAAAAACAGAGGAGAGAAGAGAGACAATACGTATGCGGAGAAAATAGAATTATTTTATTCTAAATCAAATTGTTCTCAGCAGCGATATAATAAATAACAAAAGATAAACTAATTAGATAACAAAATATTAGTAAAACAGAATATTAAAACTAACTTGCTCCTTAAAGATAGAAACCACTTATTGACTAGACTAATCCATTAAAACTGACATACTCCTAAAATATAGAAAACCAACTTATTTACTAAATCCTATTTGAAAAACTAAAAAATAAAATATTATACAGTTACAAAAGTATATCTTCAACAAACACGAAGGTGGGTACATCATACAAACATACATAGAAGCAGGACGTAACTAGGACAAACAAATCATAAGGGTTCTAACATGTATGCAGAAATAGAACTGCAAACAATATCCCTTCAATTGCTTTTTCTGTATTTAAAATCCTCATTCACAAAATCTAGCAACCACAATCAGTATTCTAGTTAGAGGATCAGTGCCAAAAAAATGTAAACCTTACATCATATGTTGGCATCACTTCATAGTTGAAGAAGCATAATGTAGGAATCTCATGAGGAAGCTTGAGAAAGACCAAATACAAATCACAAGAAGGAGCTGAAGGATGGTTGTAAGTCCTAACCAATTACTGGGGGTTACAGGCAGGTTGCTATAGACCGTCTCAGCTTCCGCGAGGTCAAATAACAGAAATGTTAGCCTACTTGATGCTCTATGTATTTGGTGCAATCTATATACCTGCGCATTTAACAATTTATTAGTTTGTTCATCAATTGAGAAGCAAGAATAAGAATATTTGAAATTTGAACATTTTCAGTTGATTAAGAGCCAGTGCAAGAGACAACTAAGGTAATTTAAATTTTTAACAAACTGAAAGAATCCAACAATCAAAATGTTTAGTGACAATTGTTAATAACGAGGGTCTTAGGATTTGTCATACATGAAAAATAAAAGGGATAGCATCCCGTGAAGGTGACTTCCAATATAGTGCAAGATTCTCAAATGCGGATTGGACAAATACACCAACCAGGTATGGAGCAAGAGTTACAGGAACTACATGGCTATTCCATTGGCCAGGTCAAACCCATTGTGACCATTGGAATTGTAATACTAAGCTGTCTAATCATCAGGGAAGCAATAGAAGAGAAGTATTCCTTTACCAAATGCAGGGTCAGAGAATCGCTGTTGTTTGCAGAAGGATCATCCAGTTGTTTGGGTCTCAATGGTCTAGTAGAAGAAGAAAAATCGCAACTCCACAATAGAAAATTGCTTCTTGTGAGAACAATAGGAGGAAAACTGGAGCTTAAAAATTAATAGAAGTTCAGAGTTCAGCATTAAGTAAAAGAAGGAATAAAGAAAAGATAATAAAATAACAATATTTCAGGCAAGCAATGGGACATTCCAGTGTTTGGGGATATTCTGCTTAAAGCTTCCATCATTATTGTAACAATATACCCCTACCTAATTCACAGAAGTTATTACTTAAAGCATGAAACAAATGAATCTTTTTCCACTCGTCAAGGACAAGTTGCTTTGAACAGCATATCAATGAAAGACACTACACCTTATAAATACTAAATCATGTATATAGCAGGCAAGAAACATATCACAAAATAGAATTTCTTTGAAAGAGAAGTCACTCACCTGTCAATGATTTGTCTCTAAAAATTCTACAGAATATTTCAGGCAAGCAGATTAGAGGAAAACCCAAAGAAGCAACAAGGACAGCAGGGCCAATAAACCACAATATGGTGTTCATAGTCCTTTCTGAATTTGATGAATTGACTTCATTATCTCTGCTAAATGGACTATTACAAAATGTGACTACTGGCTTTCCATCATTTCCGGATATATGAAAACATGAGCTGGCAATTGGAAAGGTATCTTTAGGAGCTCTTTGGAGATAACTGATTTGTGAGTGATCCTCAGAGCCAACAGCAAGCGCAGTCTGCGGTTGGAGCCTTGCTCTTAACTTTGGTACTCCAAGTATATGCCCATATGATTTGTCTAACCATCACATAAATACACAAACAGAAAAATGTTAACAGAGGTCACCTCCAGAAAGTGCATACCAATTTTCCATAGCCAATAATATAGTATTTATTTAAAAATTCAATTGGAACCGATCATATCAAAATCGCTAATTCTTTAAACAGTGAAGATTGAAGAATTGGTAGTTAACTCAGAAAATTATGAAAAAAATGAGAAAAATTCAGAAATAGCCCCACAAAAAAAAAAAAGGCTACCTTTATCAGATATTGTCAAGTGAGCAACACTTTGCTGGTTGACAAATAGCGATAAGCTCAACTTAGTATCGAAGGAAATAAATTATGTAAGTGGAACAATGAAGATACAGTAGTAGTTATGCAATTTTCATTGACAGCATAATTAAATAGAATTTTTTCCAAAAAAACAATCTAGAGGCATTTAACAGTAGAATTCAAACTAGTAACTGACAGTTTACATTTTTTTCACACATTTTACTTTTACTCTCACCAATTTTCGGTAAATAAAGTTAATACTTAATATAGACATTGTTGAATCTGCACCACACCACACCACACGACATTTATATGTGAAACTGAATTTAACAAAGAAAGTTAAAGATTGCATAAAAATGGAAAATCCACAAAATGCGGTTGTGATAAAAGTTGAAAGAAATCAACCGTGAATCTTGAGAAATTGAAAATTAGATGAACTCTGAAAAATGAAAATGTTTCACTTAGCATTCCTAAATAAAGAGAGAAAAGAGACCAAATCTCGGGTGAAAGAAAACAATATTAGCAAGAAAAGCTTGATCGTCAAGTAAAGTAGCACGCACAACACACAAGTCAAACACACTAATACTAATCTTTTTCTTTATTTAATTTAGCGATAAAGGATAGACAGAACCAGGTGCACACCTTGGGATTTGTGTTGAGTTGAAAGTACAAAAAAGGAAAAGATGAGGAGCAACCCATTATGACGGCCATTGGAATATTCGGTAAGCAAGAAAATGGTGATGAGTGGCAGAGAGACCTTTTGATTTGCTATTAGAATTTAGACTTTAATTAGTTCAGTTAGTTATAGTAAGTTGTAACAGATATACTTAGTAATAGTATTCTTGTGAGGACATTTCAACTTGTGAGTGATGATTTTGTTCTAGTATCCATAAACGAAACCAAACCAAACCAAATTGGTCTCACCAAGAAAATCCAAGAAACTCGTTTTGCTTCACTTTTCGGGTTTTTTAGTACAGTTTTCAATTTCCTTTTAAACGATTTGAATTTGAACACCCCAGTCTCACGTACCATTTCCAATTCTCACCCAAAATTCAGGCTTGGTAATCTTTTTTAATTTAGTCGCTTCGTTTTCCAATTCAAGCTGCATATCTTAAAATATATTGCCTCGAAGAAATCCCACTGACTCTTCCAATTTAAGCCCTTAAAAATAATTAAACTCATAACAAGCAGTAAAACATTTTTCATTTTTTAAAATTATTACTTCATTGAATTATTAAAATGAAAAAAGAGCACATTCTTTTGAAAAGAACAAATAACTCAGTTTGAGTTTAAATTATTAAACCGAGGTAGGCTATTAACATCCAAAAATCTCTCCAATTCATTGTCTGTCCAGTTTTAACAATAACAAACGCACGCCAGAAGAAGAAAAAAAAAAACAAATGAACAGTGTTTGAACTTTGGTAGCTCACGTCTTTGATGAATTTCTGACAAGTCATTACCTAATTTCAAATAATAATTTTTACTCATACTGCGCAAACGCTGGAGCAAATTTCATATATTTTCCACCAAAAAAAACGCGGAAAAGGGCACCGTAGAACACACATGTTCTCTATTTGGTATCTCCATGTTATCCCTAGCAATAGACACGTTGAAACATGTCAAGTATTCCATACTTTCATTAAGAAACAAAATGCCATCAAATTACTAATTTTCAATCAGATACACTAGAAAAATAACAATCAACCACAGGGAACTCTATCCACGAAACCCTCTTCTGCCCCCAGCCCCCCACAAAAACGGGGACACCATCTTCACCGTTCTTAGCCCTGCTGGATACATACTGACCATCAGAACATAATTAATACGACTACATTTACAGAAGTCAAACAAATCTAGAACCTAGATTGCATATACCTGAAAACACGGCTGACTATAGCAGCACAGTTGATGGATGTATGGCTTCTGATGGATGACACAAAAGACCACCTTAAGAAAGTCTCTCCACTACCGATCAACTTGGCATCTAATCAAAAGCTTCAAAACCACCCTGGCGTCCATAAGAGTTTCCCCCACCTCGGCGTGAGTGAGTTTGACCTCTCTCCCTAAATCTTCCCCCACCATGGTTACCATTTTTAGGTCGCTCAAAGTTGTCCGATTTTCCATCATCATATGAGCCAACGGGGTGATACTCATAATGCAAGTTTGGACCCTGCCTTTCCCGGTTTGTAGGTTGATTATAATGTCTGTTATCTTGGGTTGGTGGCTTTGAATCTCCATGTGATTCATGTCCTCTTCGAAACCGATTATGGTTTACATTTTTGCCAGACCCAGAAGATGGGCGTTGATTGTGCAAAAGATCTGCACTTGTTGGAGTCTGCTCAACAGAGGTAACAGATACCTGATTTGGGGAGTGGTGATGCCTTTTTGATGGAGCATTTTTTCTCTCTCTTTTACCCTCTTGATTCCCAAAATGAGGAGCTTCTCCAGCCTTGGTCTTTTCAGAGACTGATTGATCATGGAAAGGTTGGGAGACGTGAGCATTGGAACTCTTGCCATGGCTCACTGGAAGAGATTCCCCATCATGAGTGGGATCCTTTTTGTTAGCTCCAACTACTGAGCTAGCATTTTGATCACTTGATACGTTTCCTCTGTGATTATTAGATGCTTGAGATTTAGGTTGCCATTGAGACATCAAACGTTCTCCAACAGCTCGGTCATCTTTAGAAGCCACACCAACATCGGGTTGACCGTGCTCAGAGGAGGATGAAATACGCATTTCAACTTTCCCTGGCTCCCCAGAATTTTTTTTGTTATCAACATCACGGTTCCCCCCAGCACCCTTGTGCCCTCTGAAAGGGGGCCGCCTCCCTCTACCTGTGGCTGAATAATCTTTAATAACAGGAGCTGAGCCCAAAGCAGCTGCATTATTGCTGTTAGAATTGTATGAACCATCAATATCACCAGAGTCATTAAAATGCTTTGTTTGTCCTTTCACAAAGCTTACTTCAGCCTTCTGATCATGATGATGCTCTGTTGGTTCAGAGTTTAAATCATGGTCCAGTCCATCATGCACCTCATGTACATTAGTTGATTCTGTTAGATTCCGTTGCCGCCATGATCCATGTGCTTTTCCCTGCTTAATATGCCTTCCATCTTTGTTTTTAGACTCCATTCCAGAACCCACTTTTCCAACAACTAAATTGGTATGCTGAATGACCTGGGGGCCCAGTGATGCCGAATCAACTCTCCCAATGCTATCATCAGTAGGAGCCTGACTGCTTGATGAAGCTACCTGTTGTATGTTTCCTTGCTGAGCCATTTCTTTTGCAACAGGTTTCGGAACATACCTCTCCATTTCTGCCCTCTTATTTTTTAAATTATGCACCTGCTGCTCACTCTTTAGAGGATTAACTGCCTCAATTTTACTTATCTCACTCAATTCATCCACGATCTCACTCTTGCTCTGAGGTTTAACAGGTGCCCACATCACAGCATCAGTCCCATGGGATTTCTCTGCCGGTCTATTGGCCTGCATATTTTTTGGCATCCTACGAGAATGCTGTGATTTCCACTGGCTATTCATTCTACCATGGGATTCCTCATTTGCTAAATATCTGTGTTGCTCCGAAAACTGATTTGGATCTTTAGACAAGGGTGCTGGCTGAAGTGGGCCCTGATCTAACTCAAAGTCTGAAGCCTTGGACTTATCACTTTCAACTGAGCTTTTGGAAAGATTGGATTCTTTTGGTATTGCCGATGGTAGTGCAGCCTGAGATGAACCTTCTTCATGTTTCTGTTTGTTTTTGCCATTCCTGATATTCTTCTTTTTCAGATTTACTGAAGACTCAACCACAGCAGCTGAATTCATGGATAAGTCAGAGCCACGGGCTGAACCAATGTCGTTTGTAACACCACCAGAAGATAGAGAAACATCAACCCTTGTCTCATTCTCAATTTTCAAGGCAGTTGAGGTGGTAGAAACAACCTTTTCACTTGATGTTTTCTCTAAAGGAAGATTTTGCTTTTGTTTATAGTTCATTCGCCTCTGCTTTGAGGGGACATTGTTATGCACATTAGTAGCATCAGCATTATTAATATCCTGGTGCAGGGCTACTGCTTGATGATTCAGAATAGGCTCTTTGCCAGAATTCTTAAGTGTCTCTACAGTTGGCTCACCAGACAAGACTGGTGATTTTTCCACTTTACTAATGCTGGGGTCGTTTGTAGCTGAACTGATGGGTGCAAATTTGCCTGCTGCAGTTGTAGACTCAGAAGGTTGTAATTCCTCTTGCTTATTCTGGATGGCAGAATTCGTAGTATACTCTTTCTGAGTTGATCCATCCCCTGCTTGAGAACGCCTGTTTAACTCATCCAACTTTGCAAGAGCTTTAGCCTTTTGCTTTCTTATCCGTTCCTCCTCTTCTTCCTGCAGTTGCTTAGTCCGTTGCTTGGCTAACTCTTTCATTTTGGCACGCTGACGAGTTTCAAAGTGTATTACGTAAGTATTAAATGCAGGTAGTTGAGTGAGTAGTAAGCATAGAAGAGGTATACACACTACCTGTGCATGGTTGTCAGCAGGATCAGACCTGGTTTGAACAGATTCTCCAATGTGCCTGGCTTTATTAAAGGATCCAGACCTATCATAGGTCTGAACAGGTATTTGATGATCACCCACAAGAACATTCGATGCTTCCAACTGTGCACCTGATGAAGCTGAAGAATCTTCAACCACGGATTTCTTTCGCCAACCATCAGCATCTTGATTGTTTGATCTTCCTTTGTTACGATGGTCACCTCTACCATGCATTCCATGAGCAGCTTGCCTGTGAATAAGCACTTCAATATTTTTCAACAAGATAAATGAACCATAATTACAGCAGTAGACACCTAAAAGTTATGACCAAACCTGGATGTGGCCGTTCCACTGAAAGATAAGGATTCAGAATTCTTTTCTGCACCTGCAGCGCCCATTTCATGATGGGCAGGATTTATGATTTCCGTGGCATGCGTTCTGGTTGGAAACACAACATCCGCACCAACTGCATTTTCCACATGGTTTATCGGAGCATTACTGGCATGAATTTTATTCCTTTGCTCCTCTCTAATTCTAGCAGATGAATTATCCCTGGCTTTTGCATTTAAACCCTCTATCTTTTGAATCAGGCTGGCATCTTTTGAAGCAGATGGTTTTGAGGAGATTTCTAGCATATCAGAGGCAACACCATCCAATTTCCTTGCTGAAATATCATCAGATTTTTTTATGTTTCCTGAACTTTCGGGAAATTTTGCCTTCATCACAGAAGAACTAGATACTTGATTTTCTGAAGACTGAGAAGAAACTTCACCACGAGTACTTGTCCTCAAATCCCTCTCCTCATTCTTTCTGTAATTTGATCTCTGCTCATTCTCCCAAACAGTCATTCTTGGTTGTCCCCTGCCATCAACATGTGTTGCATTGGTTGTCTCTGAATCCTCCCAATTTGTTGGTTCATTTTTCCTATCTGATTCATGATGCTTAAGAAGAACTCTGTAAGGTCCAGCAGTATCCGAAGGATGACCAGATTCCACTTGCTCTGAGGTCAATTGCTTCCCAGCATTACCATATCCACCAGATCCACCTTGTGAATTGCCAGGTTCGGGGGGATTTTGATTTGAGTACCTATTATAGACAGGGGGTCCAGGAGCCATTCCCATGAAAGGAACATCTCGTTCATTTGAATTGCAATAGCCCATTGGAGGACTGTAATATCCCTCATAGACCATTGAACCAGGGAAAAAGCCAGGTCTCATAGGAATGCCTGGACGAATAAAGGCATCAGGCATATGAGGCCTGTAGACATCTCCATTCTTATGGTGCCCTCTTGGTCCAGCTCCAGGAGGAACTGGGGGTGGTGGGTTTGCAAGACCAGTAGGAGGCATATGTGGACGGTAATATGGAAATGGTTCAATTGGAAAGCCACTTGGAGGAACAGGATTTCCAAATGGAGGACCACTAGGAGGACCCCTGAACCAAACACGGCCTTGAGGGTTGTTTACAGGAGGACCATGCCAAGCATCAAATGGTTGAGGAGGAATACCAGCATTAGGATAAGGCTGGGAATTTCCCTGCCATTTCTCTATGCCTGGCCTCACACCTTCCTCGTTATAAGCCTGATTATCTCTCCTCCAAGAATTTACAGTTCCACCCTTAATATTTGCATTTACAGGAACATCATCTGAAATACCAGCAGCACAAAAGATCATCACAGAAGGAAGCAAAACCTATTAGCAGAAAAAGGCAGAATAAAAAGTGAATTAAAACATTAGTGTAACAGCAAGAGCATGCACACATACCAATAACAGGGATCTCATTTATATCTTTCCTGAGTTCAGAAGACAAGTCAGGGTGAGCTTGAGAACTGTGGTCTGCCAATGGTTGATGAAAAGAAAAATTATTAAAAATTGGAAGTATAACCATTCAACAACTAACAATAAAATTACAACCATATTTGTCCCACTTTAAAGCCAATGTGGCCATAGTGCAAGATGAATTTCACACTCCACTTTTACACAAAACACTCATTTCAACACATAGTGGAAGCTGAAAACTGTAAGTATGTATTCATTAAATATAAGTGAATCCTCTTCCAACCATTCCTAATATCACACATATAGCTCTGTTTAGGGAATGTATAAAGGAATTTTAATTATAAAACCCAAGGACAAAATGTGCTGTCAATAAACCACATATATATGTTAAAAGTTAAAACCTTTAATCTTCTTGGCATAGTAATATAAAGAGACTCAAAGTGTTTAAAGGGAATAATTGGTATCCTTCAACATAAACAACAAATCCTAGAATTTCAGTTAAAACCATTATATTGACAATAACCACTACTAAACGATAAATACATGTTTAAACAACTATGACCATAAAATGTACACCTATTGTCCATAAAAAAATATTCTATTTAAAAAAGCAATCACCATAATAGTAATACAGAGTATGATGATACCTTCCAACTCAGAATTCAGGACAGACTTATCTTTATCAGAACCAAGGGTTGGAAAGTCTCCAGAGCTTAGAGAAAATTCTTCATTCTTGGGTTGTGTAACTCCCTGCAATTTTGTACCAAACTATTATAAGCGGTAGGGCTAGCAATGCATGGAAACTAAAGGCAGCCATAGACAGGTAGACCTACGAATACAAGGAGGACAAAACATCTATTTTGATAGTAGCCCAGAAAATAATGTATATATAAGATGTTTGGAATATCTATAGTTTTATACCCAGGTCTTAATCAGTAAATCATAGTCATACAAGAAGATAATAGGTCTTACCACATAAATACCAAATCATATCTACAAATATATGCATTATCATAAAAATTATATTCCACAACAAGGTGTGCACCTTCCCCCAACCAACCAAAAGTAGGTAAGAAATGGAAATTTTTACAAGTGAAAATTCCAGTGACAATAATTGTAAAGACAAACATCTTTAACACTAGACTAAATCAGCCTATATGATCATAGAAACAATGAATAGCAAAAAACTACATTTAAAAAATTCTTAAAAACTACATTCAAGTTTCAAGCAGAAGCCTACCAGTTTTTCTGTAGTCCTAGCAGCATTCCAAGCACTTGAATTTTCAGTTAAGGGTTCAGCAAATCGAGACAGCTGTGAGCTACCAGGTCTTGTTTCTGCACTGTGAGGACGCAGTGATGTCAGTGAAGACTGATTTGTTGACAGTGCCCCAGACGCTGATGAAGGCCGAGAATTTGACCCCCATGAATTAGCAGTAGGCTCAAGAACCCTATCACTGCCAGCAGTGGAAGGCCGTGTGCCGCTTCCACCAGATGATGGACGGGCACTGAGGTGACTGGGTGAACTAGTACCGCCATCAGTATTTGGGGACAGAGAAGACCCCCATGATTTACTACCCCAGCTGAGTGTACCCCTAATAAAAAAAGATCACACAAGCATCAATAATCTAATCTAAGACTAGAAGAACAAATGAAGCAGAAAATTTTATATTATTCAGGTCTATAAAATATATACTCACTTGGGAACAATCTCCACATTTGGGTCCAGACCATGATTTTCTAACCTTGAGAAAAATAAGAGGGAAAATTTTCAGATGGTAAACCAATTAGTTAACTGAAAACTGAAAAGAGAAAAGTGTTCAGACAGAACTTAATTACCTCTGACTGGGTAAGTTGATAGGTTTTGGAACTGCAACTTTCCCTAAAACAGTCATACCACCTCTTCTGGAAGAAGAGGCCCATCTGCAACAGCATTAGCATATTATCAATTTCAATTTTCTTTTAATCACTTAATAAGTTAATAAATTTATAACTCATGAACACATTGGGGAGAACTATGATAATTTATAACAAACTAAGTAATGGCCCAAGTCAGATAATGGGGCCAAATGGACCTTAGAAAAACTATTGGATCGTGTAACAATGCCTGAAGAAACATATGATCCAAATTCTAAATACTTAATTGCAAAAGACAGTAATAGAGTAATAGGTTACAAGGAAGGGGAATTTGTTATGCTGAGTTGACAAATCAAGTTAGAAGGTTAGCAGAATATAGGGAGGAGGAGGAGGAGTGAGCATGCGAGGTATGCTTTTTTTCTCAGTTCTTTTTAATTTGAATAACACGCATACACTGGTTTCTGGTCTAGTGTCCTGCACACGACCCAAAATCCTAACCATTAGTTCATTTTTAGTGGCTTAAAGCACTCAAATTGAAACATACCTTCGCTCCCCACTCAACATGCTTGAAGTCATAGCCTAGTTGCCGCCACACGGTCATTCAATCCAATTGAAAGGCCTGATAAGAGAGACAGAGAAACATAATTCAATTGATAAGACATACTGCAATGAATTCATACAGGTAAGAATTTAAGATGTACAATAATGTCAACATTAAACCTGTGAATGTTTAATAGAAATACTCTTTTTCTCAATGTATTCTAGTTCTAACTTTAGGATGCCATTCATCCATAACATCGTTCTCAATACATGCATTTCACACAGTCACCAAGTTAGGCCCACAAAATGTTAAATTTCAATGGCAGAAAAATCCATTGCTGTCTTCATTATTTTCTCCATTTATTATCAAATCTCACCAGTCTCCAAATGGAGCTGAGCCTAAAATGGTAAACATGACACACAGTTCATCTGCTCTTGGTCTCAGTAAGATTATTAACTTACATGAAATAGAATTAGACTCCTCTAAATCGCAGGGAACAGTTCAGAGTGTAAGTTAATTCTGTTGGTTGATGAAATAGTGGCAAAATACATGTGTGTATACAACACAAAATGAAATTCTTAAAAATCTTAACCATTGATTTTCTAAACAATGATTATACTTATTCATTTCACCCAATCAGCCAATCCCATTAAATAATATCTATGCTTGCAGTTTTCCCATCCACCTATGTAGTAATGTTCTATTAAGGGTTTCTATTTCTAAAATCATGTTTTCCACCGATGCATTTAATATCATGCAGCTATATTCAAAGTTCAAATGACTACAAAAAGAGTCTGAACTTCATGCAATGAATCGACTTATATAACAACATATTCCAAAACCGCTAACATTCAATTCCACCAATCATTTTGTCAGTTCCATAGTAGTGATCTTATCATCAAACCAGAGATCCAAAAGCAACACAAACTTTTCAACAACGGGCACTCCTCAACAATGCTATCATATGCAAGTTAAGCCCCACAATCACACACGCACAACATCTTCAAAAATTAAGAAAACAGGCGTCCAATTGAAATTCAGAAGCATAATGACAATAAATAAAAAAGGCCTTTGGATCCTTATATTCCACAAAAGTATGAAAAATACAAATAAACGATTATACAAAAACACTATGGCGATAAAACATACTCTACACGGGTCCATTTTAATCTCCAACAATTAAAAAAAAAACATGTATATCAAATCCCACAGCAGTTACAGTTGCAAAAATGCCAGTTCTAATTTCCTGCCCTCGAAATACGTGTTTTTTTATCTTCGTTTCCTCGGAATGAATCGCCGATGAGTTACATGTTGTAAGTGGAAACGAGAGTGTACCGGATATAGCTGGAAAATCCGTCGCCTCGGAGAAACCCTAGAGAAGCAATTGCAGAAAGGTGCGAAGAGAGGGGAAGGGTAAAAGGGGAATAATATGCGATGAAAAGTTAGGGGGAATTTGGTGTGAGTTTAAGAGAGGGAGATCTGTGGGAGTTAGAGGCGATGGGTTTCGGATCGGAGAGGAAGAGAAGGGTTCGCTGGAGAATGAGAAAGAGAAAAAAGAAAGAGCTGAAAGACGTAACAGTTGAGTTACCTTACCATCCGTGAGAAAAATTGTTTATTCATATAGGGATGTAGGCCCATTCTACAAAATTACATTAATTAAGTTTTATTTTACACGTCATACCAAAGTTATACCACATTTATCAAATTTTAATACTATAACTTGTTTTACAGTAATATTTTATTTTATTTTATTATGTATACTTTTTCATTATAAAAGTAATAAAATATCAAAAGTTATTAAATAAGTGAATAAGTTAATTAAGATCGAAGGCTTGATTCCTTATTTAGATAGGAAATTACAATGGAAAGTATCACTTTTATCATAAAATCAATTTGATGAGAAGTGATTAATTATATGTTAAATAAAAAACTTTAAATATCTATTATTTTTAAAAGAAATTAATAAAATTGAGAGATGTCATAATATTAAGTGTTAGTATCATATAATAAAAAAATCATGAGAAGTATTTATAATTTTGAATCCTTCACCAAATTTCTCTAAACAATATTTTTCTGTAAACTGTAGAATACATCGGAGGAGTAGATAAAGAAATTAAAAAAAATCCATTAAATGATTAGTTGTTTGTTTATCTATATATGCATGTGGCTAATTAATGTTAAAAAAATTATGTACTCATAATATAAATATACATAGTCATTCAATCTAAACTTATTATATATAATAAATTTGTTAATTTTTAAAATAATTATTTAAAAATAATTCAAAAAATAATTTATGAGATAAAAACTCAGACATTAAACTCATTAATATTTGAGTTGCTGAAAATATTTGTTGCACAAATAGTGGATAATTTTTTTTTGCCAAAAAATAGTGGATAGTTGGGAAATGTCAAATTGCAGAGTAAAAAGCATAATACCTTTACTACGTCACCAAAAAAAAAACCTTTACAAAAGTATTTAAATTAAATTTGATAGAAATATGAATTGAATTACAGAACATTTCATTCAATATTTCTTTTTAGATCTTAATTTATCGTTAATTTTATTTATGGCATGTAAAATCAGTGGTCAAAAAAATGTATTTGAGAGTCTTTAGAAATGAAGGTGGATAAGAATAATTTTATTATTCGTATTGGTCCTATATGGCTTGAATGGAATTAATCAAATGCCTAATGTGTTGTTTAAATATTTAGATTCCAAACAATAATATATATCATTAAAAAAAAGTTTCCAGTTTAACATGAACCGTGTACTTTAAGAAAGTAGCTCCGTTATCAAGTGAGAATATACCCTTAAAAAAAGCCATGAAAGGTATCAATCATGTTATTAATTGTTATTTATTTTCAATAAATATTAGATAACTATGATTAATGAATATTTAATAATAATATAAATATCATTCAGAAAAAAATACATATAAATATTTTAATTTCCAGTGATTAATTTAAATAAAATTAAAATGATTATTTATTTAAAAATCAATTGAAACAATCTCATTAAATTATAAATTGTTTTTACTGTTTTAAATATTTATAACAAATCACTAAAACTCTATTTCTTTGTATTATAAATCTGAGTCTTATTTTTAAAAACAAGACAATTTCTATACATATTCTTCTTGCGTGTTTCTTCTTCATTTTTAATATATACTTTACAAAATCTTATATCAAATCATAAAAAATTATGTTTCTTCTTTAATCAGCTATCTGATATAAATAAATTTTAATCTTCATAACCTTTTAATTAATAATAAAATTCCTTCATATAACGAGATATAAAATATTTATAAATCACCATTAAATAATATTTTAATAAAAAAACAGCTTTTCAATTTCATATTTCATTTATAGGATGTAATAAATAGTTTATAATCCTCACACAAATGAGAAAGAAGAGACAGTAGTTTGACTAGTTTATGTCAAATTATAAAAGTACTAATACAATAATATTAATAGTTAATAACATGTAAGAAACTTTTGTTCGATAAGGAATTAAATTTGATGAAAAAAATGAAGTTTAATATTTATGCACGGAAGATATAAAATAAAACAATTTTACATCATTGTTTGATCATATATTACAGATTTACTGTTTGAATTATTTTAAGATAATTATTTTAAAAATTAATAAATTTATTATACATAATTAGTTTTGATTTGATGACTTTGTAAAACATTTTAACCTAGCCCGTTTTCTCAAAAAAATGTTGTAACTAAAAATAAGTTAAAAATGCCACCAAAAAAAGTTTTAAAAATTTGATAAAAAGAAAAGAAGTTAAAAAACAAAATTAAGATGTTAAATAAATATGAGACGAAAAATATGTTTTAGTTTTATATTTTGTCTACTCCTTATACAAATCAAAACAAAGGATTTTTCTCTTTCCCTCCTTCCCCTTGAATCGTGCTTAAGGTAAATTCATTTCATACCTGTAACTACAACTTGTAAATCTAAACGTTATTTTTTTAGGGATAAAAATCTAAACCTTATCTTTTTTAGAGAACTTGCCAACTTTGGAAAAAATTTCTATGCAAATCAAACCGCCTTAGACAAATTTGTTAATATTGGAGTGACTGAGACTTTGGAGCCTTTGATTGTGTGACCACATGAATAGGACAGTGACAGTTCAGTTTTGTCCTGGCTACTGCTGGGAAGAGGAGACCCCAGGGATGATGCCGACCGGGTCTTGGAGATGTTGTGGTTGTTGTGATAGATCACTCCTTCATGTTTAGTAAGAGCTGAACCAGAGTTTGAAATGCGAGGGAAGAATCTTATGGTTGGGTGGCTTTGGAATACAAATTGGACAGCTTTGATTAGGAGCAATGCAACCAACTAATATCAACATGTTGTGACATGATTGCCAGATATCTTAATTATATGATCTGCAGTTCGATTTCTAAGCCTATGTATAAAAGAGTAGCTATTAGGAGAGATTCACCCTTTAAATAAATCTCACTACCTTGAGATATTAGTGTCTAACTTTCAGCTGAAAAATATTCTGACTTCACAAAAAGAATGCAAAGAACTAACTGTTGTTGCTGCTTCGAACTTGGGCAAATCCAAAGTGTCACATGACTCTCATTTGACAGTCAGACAAAAAATTGCATAGCTGGTTCATTTTCTGGTATGGGTAAGGGTCGAATCATTTGTTTGTACTTTATATAGTGTTTATTCATTTATTTAATATATATTTTTCTAGCTGTCTTTAAGTCTATACAAGACGTGTTAATCCAAAATTACATCATTTTCAGCATGGCAAATGTTAGATTAAGTAATCACTGAACTAAGAAATGAGCAGTTTGGTTTGGTGGCTATATGAGGTTACTTTCATTCTGCTCATCTGTTCTCCAAAAACTGTCCATGAAAAATTGATACAAAAAATTTTCAGTCTCTCAAACGTTAACATGTGAAGCCATATTACCTCTCTGATTATTAACATTAACATTCAGATAAAGTCCCCCTTTTCTTTATGGTAGAAGTGGCTATCAGACAACCCTGGCTCCCGGACAGCCACAAGAACACAGAGGGAGGCGTTGTTGTAGGTTCTGTTTCTGTGATGGCTGCTAGGAACCGTGTTTCATTAGGTACCTTGCAGACAGAGGTATATTCATAATGACAGTTTGGCAATGGCTGGTTGCAGTAAAAATATATTAACTATGATCCTAGCCCTAGGCCAACCTCAATCTCAAAGATTACTCTTACAAGTATGCCTGTGAAAGTCCGAGAAAAAAGCACCAAAATGGACCATGAAAAGTTGTGACTTAATAAGTGTTCCCTCGACCCAAAACAACTTTTCGGTCTAAATTTTTTCTTTAGATAAGAACCAATTCGACAGCAACAACTTTTTTATTGCAGAAAAAAAAGACCATTAAATTTCATCCAACAAGTCAATCCATTCAACAACCTAACCACGTTTTCTGTTATTTGGGTAAATCACGGTGATAGTCTTGATTTGAGTTAGTTTAAGTCATAAAATGTAAAAACAAAAATAATGTCAAAATGCCTTTCTTTCACTACTGGTTCTTACAAAACTTCGCTTGCCAGCAAGGTTTAAAACTGACGAGCACATTACATGATTGAAAACCACATTGTCACAACAATTGCAAGCACAATTTAAAACCTTCACCTTCAACTTGCTCGCAAGCCAAAAATAGTGCTTCTAGTTCTAGGACAGCCACTTAACAAGACAGCAGCTTCCCATCTTTTCCCACACTCAGTACTTCACTAATAGTTAGCCTCAAGGGGTGTGCAAAAACAAGTTTGGTAAAACAATCGAACCGAACTAGTTTCGAACTATTTTAACTAATTCGATTTTATATCCAAATAATCAAACTGATTTAGAAACTGATTCAAAATCGAACTGATTTTAAAAAATTGATTCTGAATTGAACTAGTTTTTAATCAGTTTTAAACTGATTTTAAGAACCGAACCAGTTTCTAATTGATTTTCAAACTAGTTTTTGAACTATTTTTACCAAATAAAAAAAAATAAATGAAAACCAATTTGGTTAACCGAACTGGTTTTATAGAAATAATTCGATTAACTGAATTGATTTTATAAAATAGTACACTCCTTTTTTCTTAGAATGAGTTCGGATAAAACTAATTTGAATTAGGTTCAGATACAATCTGGTTCAATCCGAACCAATTATTTTGCACACTTTCAAGTGAGTCAATATCTTTTCCATGACATGATCTGTGGAAACGCTCACATAATCCTATTATTTACACACACAACAAGTCTATGATGTTCCAGGATAGTTACACAATATAAACATATCAAGAGAGCAAATTGTTACATTTAGACAGAACCTGTACAGGAAGGCAGGTAATCACAACTAGGAATGCACCCTGCCATTCTCCCTTCAATCAATGCGCGGCAACACCGACCGACTTGCAGCCCAATTCAGGAGCATCAATGTCCACCCACACCTCGTTCTTGCGCTTGACAATCCGGATCGGAGTATTGTACTGCGCAATCGAGTAACCACGCCCGGTCTTGGACTCAGCCCAGGGAGACCTACTCAGGCTCGTGGCGAGCTTTTCAGCCTCCTTGACAATCCTCTCATCCTTGGCAAATCCAGAGAACTTCCTAACCGCAACGCAGTGGCTGCTGAATTCATAGGGCTTGATATTGAGTTCTGGAAGAGGCACCGGAGGATCACCTTGGAACTTAACGGGTAAGTACAAACTAACGTAATAGCCTTGGGATTGAAGAGGACCCGCTCCGGGGACCGCGGTTGTCAACACGGGAATAGTCATTGGAATTCGAGAGAAATTCAAGTTGGCACCTTCTGTGAACTGGAACAACCTGCCAGATTGGGAAACACGGGAATAGTCATAGGATTACTATGCGCAGTGGAATAATTAAAAAAAAAATGAATTGAATACCTGTGGAAGCCATTCCAGGTGGCTTTTTCGAAGGAAATGTCGAGGGCAGGAGCGGACATCCAAACAGAGGTACGATAGAGCCTGATCTCGAAATCGGACTCGGAGTGTACTACTGTGTGTTGCGGTGACTCGATCGCACTGCAAACTATGGCCAAACACAACACGTTCACTGCCACGCTCAACGCCCTTGCCTTCTTCATTCTGCTTTCCTCTCTCTTGCTGTTAACTACCACTTATGCCCCTGCCCTGCGTTGCTTGGTTGCTCTCAATACTTTGAGTTTTGAGACCATACCCTTGTCGTTTATTGAGGCTTGCGACGTTGCCGTTTCGGGACAAAATAATTCCATTTTTTTTTTTATCCAAAATATAACCTACTGAATTTGCATGTCATGTACAAAAAGTCAAAAACAATGATAATATTAACGTTCTACATTAGATTTTTTGTCGTCTAAAACATTTTAAAAAGTTCCGTAGTTTTCTTTTTATTAGAAAGATTAAAGTTTAATTTATATGTATTCTCTTTATAATATGTTTTACTCAAACATCTATTAAGAATATACCAATTTTCATATTATATTAACGAATGAGTTGGTTTGGTGAAATGATTAAATCCTATTGAATGTTCTTGTAAAAAAAGTATTTTTTTTTAGTTGTAAAAAAATTATACTAATAGTACCTAGAAATTAAATTTTAAAAAATTAATATGTAAACTTACGAGCCTAAACATCACTACACAGATTCAATGTTATTAAAAAGGTGAAAAGAATTTGTTGGATGGAATGACCTTGAGATATTTTAGGCACGAATGGAAGTAGGAAGGTACATACTCATATTAAAATTTGTGAATATAAATATGAGGTAAAGTCTCACATCATGAACATCATTTAGATGAAGACAAAACTCATAAATCTGAACTTTAAAGTTTTGAGTTAAAATGTGGTGTTAAGTTTACTAATGTGGTTGTTCATGACTCATTGGTATAAATCTCCTTGATATTTACCTCTAGATATCACAACAATTGGTATTAAAGCCTAATTAAACTTGATGACTGGCTCGGACGAGTATGATGACAATTGTGGATCCTTAGCTTGGGGATCCCTTGTATTAAAAGTTTTGGTAGCGTTAGGTTTAGGCTGTGTTTCTGTGGGTGGAATGACAGTTCAAGTATCTAGAGCAAAACTATCATGAAAATACTATGACTTCTGCCTGAGAGGAAAACTATCATGTGAATAAGACTCATACTTGAGAGAGATGTTATTGGAATACAAGTGTGAGGTGAAGTTTCATATCATGTAAGAATGAAAAAGTTGAACATCATTTAAGTGAAAACAAGACCTATAAATCTCGAGCATTAAGGTTTTAGGTTGAAGTGTGATGTTAAGTTCACTTATGTTATTGTTTATTTGGTACTAGAACATGTTGGAGGGGATTAAAAATGACTTCCACTAAAGGAGGAAGCTATCATGTGAAAAAGATTCACTTGAAGTCACTATTAGATAATCGTGAATTGAGAATGATTTTCGTTCGAGAGGAAGACTATCATATGAAAAAGACTTACATTTGAGAGAAAAATGGTTAAAATACAAGTGTGAGATGAAATCTAACATAATATAGAAATGAAAAGATTAAATACTATATAAAATTCACTATTCAAATTCTCATCTTAGCAAATATAATTCCAATTACATCTTTATGATATATGAGTTTTATATACTTCCATATTTAGTTTGTTTATTTCTAATACATTTAGAATATTCAAACATTGATTTGGTTTGGTTAGTGGTGTTACTTTGTGAACCAAGAAAGTTTAGTTCGGTTTCACAATACAATTAAAACCAAATCAAGGTGTTTAATTTCATGTCATGCGGTAATGCTGACATAAAGCCACAAACAAATCAGTTCATCCGAGAGAATCAGAAAGATTCATTAATGGGAAGCCTTGGAACACGATTTTTCGGATCGGGGTTCGGTCCATGTCAATTTCTAATGTTGCTTTTATGTCCCTCTTTAACAGTTAACACAATTCTCCAATCTCCAGCATAGTTTAGTTTCTCTCATATTCCTCTCAACTGAATATCAAGTAAGAAGCTATTTTTTTTCCAACTAAATAAATGTTGTGTTTCTGTCGTCAGATCCATCCACACATTGGTCTTTCAAACTGCAAGACTAATGCTAAATCAAACACATCAAATTATATATTTCACACTAAATAAGAGTGTGTTTGTAAAGTTTGCTGCAATTTTTTATATCATCCAACTTTCAATCTCTGAAGCTTGGTGGCAAAGTTTTATCTGTAAAATATTCCTTCCTAACAGTCTCTGCAGAGCAAAATCTCACCTGTAAAATAAAATCGAGGAGGGGGGGAGAAGAAAGAATTAGAAGAAAGTGAAAATGGGCAGCATAGAGACTTAATATCTAACACCAAATAGTGCTCAAATTAATCATTATTCATGGTTTTGTTCAACTTCGAAATATGATCCAACAATCTTACGTCCAATATCGCATAAGCCAAATGTAAAACATTCTGACTTAACCACAATGTAATGTCAGTTACATGCTCGCCATCCCAAAGAAATGAGGGATCTCATGGATGGGACCATTGTCCCTAGCCCCCTGATGATAATTGACGTGGAACTATCTGAGCCTAATGGGGAGGGTCTAAGACATGAACCCTCAACCTCAAATTCAGAAGGTGAAAATGCATGGTCAGGTACCACCACTAGAGCTACCCTTCAAAAGGCAAATACCTCCTATTTCTGTGATGTTAGATCCAATTACAACGAACAAAACTCCTATTTTTACCCTAACTTAGAACCTAATAAGCCAGTTCACATTCCATTGAAATACAGAAAAACGGGTCAGGTTCACCACAAACCCCTATTGGCCCAAGCCCTCCACTTCCACCACAGACCTTCCCTTTTTCCCCTTAATTTTGATTTAAACAAATTGGGGTGGGTTATAATTTGGGGTGGCTCATTTACAAAATTCAAGACATATCAAGTTCTCAACACTTCATTATAAAGGGAAAAATAACTTTTTTTTCTTATATTAATAAATGCACATTTAAAAATGAGCAACACTTACCAGAGAAGCATATGATTTTAACAAGGGCTTGACTAGCTGCCAAATTGGCTTAAAAACAAAAGGTGCATCTACAAATAGGACTTGAGCCAATCGTTTGGGATAGTAATAATAGAATACATCAAACTGCAAAAAATAAAACATTAGTTTTTGTGATGCTCTTTGTACAACTTCTTTCTAGTGATGACAATGCAGACTTCTTATCAAAATGATATTTGGCAGATGATAAAAAATACTACCAAGAATGTCAAGAATTTAAGATCAGCATTTTCGGTACTGAAACCTCTGAGATCAACTATTGTAAGTATTTGTTCTTTTCCAGTTGGAAGCTTACTCAATGCCTTCTCAATTAAGAAAACACAGAGTCTCTCATCGTCTGCAGGGTCCAGTGCCTGTAACATAATTATTTATCCATATTGTCACAGACAGTTTTCCAAAGGTTATGAGGAGCTGGTTACATGTGAGATATATCCACAAACTAATAGATGAAAATGCAGTATGTACTATGTATTACAGAAAATGTGAGACAATTGACAAAGATTGACCTCAGATGTACAAACTGTGACATCAAGTTGCACATACTTGATACCATAAATTTGTAGCAAAATTAGGCAATCAAATTTTAGCAGGCATGCAAGTAACAATACTTGCATTTTCTCAGATCGATTTCATTTCATGTAACATAAAAATAACAAGAAATATATAGTAACAAAGCATAATAAAATATTAATTTCTATAACTTCTATATTATTTGGCTTATAAAAAAAAATCTTTAACTTCTGCTCTTACTTGAGGAATATGCTTTGATCCAACCACCACGACCACAGGTCGGCCATTGATATCTAAAAGGTCGTGTACGTATCCTTTTCCAGTTTGAAGAGCATCTTTAACGACTTCTTCAGTTAATTTAGACACCTCAAAATCTCGACGCCATTTCTTATAGAGTAGAAGGAAAAGTAACAAGTTGAGTAGGTGGAAAATTTTGAATGAAAATTAATCTAATTAACATGAACAAGATTTATTATTATCTGTCCGAACTGAATCTAATCAACGTGTTCAAGGTGAACTATTTGACTTGAATTGAACTCAGGTGGGTGTTGAGCTCAAGTTAACAATCCACATTGGACACATCAGCTAGGTTCATCTCGGACATATGAAACTACATGAGCAAGTAGAAAATAAATTTTGACAAATTCACTTTATTTTTTACCACCACAAACAAGCAGAATCTAAACAATGGTTATGAATAAAATTTCACAATGATATAATAATGAAAAGAAGGATACAATGGCTTTAGTCAACTTGTAAATAGCATCATCAATAGAAAACTTGCGATCTTTGAGAAACCACAGTATCATATCTTCATCATCTCTTCCATTTCTGCCAACAGGGAGGTTATGGTGTTCTTTTTCAAGCTTTTCCTTCACGGCAAGAACCAACTGCAATTTTATTTTTTTTATATATAAATTGCGCAGTAATCAAGAAGATGAGGAATTGAGGATATCGATATTGATATTGAATTTAATTATGCTAACCCATCAAATAAAAATCAAGCATTTAACTGTGGTTGTGTACTTAAACGAAAATAAAAATAAAAATGTGCAATGCGGTGGATGGAAAAATTGTTGAAGTTGCTACCTTGCGCGAGTCGAGTTGCGTTTGCGAGTGAACGTTGGCACATCGAACGGCGAAATTGGTCCTAACGGGAAGGTTTGAAAGAGGAAGAGGAAGAGGAACAGCGATGGTTGGGTACACAGTTCGCATGAGCACCATTCTGTGTTCTACCTGTCGTGTTCCTTCCTACTACGTTAGCGGAGGAGGAACTTCCCAACTTCTAGCTTGCTCCACCGGCTAGGCTATAGTAATCTGCTTTTCTTTTTCTTTTTTTTTTTCATTTATTTTTCTTAAATCAAACAACTCTTATTTCTACTTTTTTTTCTTTTATCACCCATCTGTTTTCACTCCATTTATTTTCTTCCTTCTTTACCAAAATAAAGTATTAAGGCTATAAGTCTATAATCAGGTCTGATTAAAAACAACCCAAAAAATAATTTATTTAACAAAATGGTGTTTACCACAAGCAAGCGCTTGACCATGACAAAAAGAAATATATCATAAGTTGAAGATAAATGCTAACTAATGTCCTTTTGACATTTGTTATGAAACTAAAAAGATAATTTTTTTGTTAAGATATATAAAATTATGTTATTCACGACTTTTTTTATATTCTCTTAATCTCTTATAATCTTTGCATTAAATATTTTTTTTCTTTTAAGTTTTTAACTAATGTCCTTAGGATAGTAGTGTTAGCAATATACAATGTTTAAATATTCAGCCGTCATTTTCTACCCTATGCAACAAGTTAAAAGTTCATTGAAAGCATTCAAGACTGTATATTACTGTTCTTTAAACTTTAAAGAAAAATTCAGTCCATTTCAACTTTGCGTTCAAGTGTAACTATTTTTCTCTGTATTTGGTTTTGATTTTCTAGTTTTCTCAGTCAATTGAATCCTATATGCTCTGATCAAATGGGCCATGAAATGACAATACGGATTTCAGATGTCAAACTTTTTTTTGTTGACAAAAAAAATGTCCAAGTTTGGATGTGAACTCTATGCAGTAATGCAGTATGTACTTATAAAGTGATTGCAGGGTCTTACGGTCACCATCCAAGGGTCCAATTTTTTTTACGTTATATTTTATTTTCAATTTAATGTACATGATTTGCTTTTTATGGCTAGGATTTTATACAGTCACTCCGAATCCACGTCCCCCAAAGCTTAGGTGTTTTTGCACTGTTTTAACACTTTTTTATTTTATGAAATAATTTTAGTGCTTGGTTGGTTGGTTGAAGTTAAGAATCACCTTTCCATCCATAAAAATGAGTTTGATCTTCAATGATATACCAATGTTCCTTCTACCGTTCGGTTTTGAGCCTTGAAATGTGCAAACCAATAGCATAAGTTAATTTTAACTTTAAAAAAAACTTATTTCATTTTTCCTTCTTATTTTCTTTTCTTGTAATTAAGTGCTTATGAAAAAAAAAATAAAAAAAGACAAACTCTTGTCTGTGAAGAATGACACCTTCCTGTTGATTATATTCCAAACAAGGAGGCAACTGAGAGGAAAAGAAGCTTGTGGTTTTGCTGACAGCTATTCATGGTGTTGTAATTTGACAGATAGAGGAGCATAAACAAAATAATTTTGCATTTAAAGAGCTTGAAAAGAGGGCAGTTCAGCTTCAATCCTATAGTGCAAATATAATCCATATTCCATGTCAGAATCCTCTGGCTACCATGAGAACCAAGGACCGTGTTGAAAAGCCTGCTAAGGTGGAAACTTGAGAGCAAAGGTGGAGGCAGAGAAGACAAAACATGAGAAATCAGATCAGTGTAGCATGGACAACGACACTAAAACTGAATAACCTGCAAATGGATTCCACTTGCCTGCATGTTCAAGGGGTAGAGGGGTTTTCAAGTGTGTGCATGGTGCTTTTTAAGTCAGTAAACAACAAAGGCAAAGTTACTGAACAGGAGAATGGATAAGAGAATTTTACCGTACGAAAATTGACCTGCCACAGTATAGATAATAACCCTTGCCCATATTTACAGATCGTATTTAAACAGGTTAATATCATGAATCATGACACCTGATACTCCTGCATACCACACTGGAGGCAGAAGCTGCAAACTATGCAAACTTAACATAGTAATAATATGAATGTGTGTAGGTCAATTGAATATAATCATGTTGGATTGTGTTAGTCTAGTTTAAATAATTGACTCAAACCAATTTTTTTAAAAGATTTTAAACCAACTCAACCAAACCCATATAAGAATTAGCTAGACCATAACTTATGCATAGAATCTTTAGTGTTAAGAAGATATATAAGGTGAAATTAATTTCTGGTGTGAAAAACAGAATCGTACTAGTAGGTCGGTCAAGTTGAGGTTCAATTCTCAAGGAGGTGATCTAGTTTTGCAGGTGCCCAATCTCAATTATGTTGAGAATGTGCTACAAGAAGAACAAGCACCAGGAGAGGCAGGATTTCTCTAGGATGATATTTTTCTGAATGTTTTAAAAGAGAGACATCAGAATGTGTTTTCTACAACTTTGAATCAGTGCAATTATGTGTCTATCTTAGTCTCTTCATGACCTAGTTTGTGAAAACGTATTCTTAGTTAAATTATATGTATTTGATAGGATGGGAAGAAATAGATAATAAAAGGTCCAAATTTCTAGTAGCCATGGGCACACTAAACTTGGCCTCAATGGTATAACATATTATCTTGTCGTTCTTCCAAAATGAATTTATGCAAAGGAAAGATACAAGAACATTGGAATATTATTGGTTAGATCGACGTCTTACATGAGTATAAGATGGCAAAGATGAGCCAGGAGCAGAAGCCCTCCTGCTTGGCATTGGTAGCTTAACTTGACTAAAATAAACAATCAATAAAAGCAATAGAAGTACAGCAAAGAGAAAAGTTGGAGAAGACATGACCTTGACATTCTTTAAAGTTGAAATAATAACATGGGATTTGTGTCTTGTACTATTTAACCACAGAAATTTCCCTTCAATCAATGCAGCTCCTAAGGTCCACGAAATGTCACCTGGACCAAATACCATTTCAACATCACCAAGACACAGACCATATTCAATCAATGATGCCATATAAGCCACCCGGAAGCAAAATTGTCCAGCATACTTTGGATTGTCAGAAACATTGCTCAAACCAGACCATAAATTTGAACATAATTGCTTGCCTGACTCCCAAACCATTGTTAAGTTGGTTCTTGGGCTTAACTTTAGCTTATTGTAGACAAAAAAGAAGCCAGATAAAGCATGAAACTTGATTGGGTGTGCAACAGCTGTTAAATTAAGTATACCAGTGCCTGCAAGGTACACAATGAAATAGAGTAAGTTCCTAGCAGCACATAATAAACAGAACCTATAACAACACCTCCCTCTTCCATGTTCCTTAAGCTATCTCGGAGCTAGGGTGGTGCACATATATAGTAAAGAAAAAGTGGACGGTAAAGCTATCTCGGAGCTAGGGTGGTGCACATATATAGTAAAGAAAAAGTGGACGGTAAGCCAATCTCAGTCACATTATCAACATTTTAGGAATGAATTTTTGGGTATGATTGTAGATGGGATGGGATGGGATGAAGTTTCCTTATTGCTTGATCTATTTTTTTTTTTTTTTATTTCAATGATTTTACAGGGGCGAGTTTTGTAGAATAGGTGAGAGGTTCAGAAGATGAAAGTAACTTCATATAGCCACTTGGCATAAACCGAACTGCACATTTTTTACTTAAGCCAGTGGTAAGTGGTAACTTCATCCAACATTTGCCTTGCTGAAATTATTATTCTTTTCACTTCACACATATATTCTACAGAAAAAAAAATAAAAAACCAGGCATGAATAAATAAAATAAAAAACCTACAATGCAAACAAATGATTATATACCCTTACCAATACCAGAAAATGAACTAGCTTGGCAATTTTTGCTAACTGTCTGTGACAATTTGGAATCACTCAAGTTCATAGCAGCAGCAATAGCTAGTTCTTTACATTGCTCCCAATCAGGTTCTCCAGTAAGACGTAAAGAATGAAGTTCACCTTCCTGGTGTTGGCTGCGATTTTTCTGATAAATGGAAGCCAATCCAGAGCAAGAATGGCATGTATAGTTTTGTAGAAAAGTTGAGACCAGACAAGGATGTCTGAGCTCAGTTCTTTCCTCACTTTGATTGTTTCTGAGCATAAGAACTGTCCTATCAAACGCTTCATTTAAGCCAAATGCAGGCAATGAGAACGCCATAATCTGATGTTCCATTGAGCTGAGCTTCGATCTCATCATATGCACATCATCCCCAGCACCATCAGTCTCAACCACAACCTGCAACGAAGAGCCACCCAAATCAACAAGTCCCAAAGTGGGAGAGTCAAGATAGCTATAAAAGCTGCCCATTTTGTAGTTCAAAGCCACCCAACCATAATAGGCTTCCTCCCTCCCACTCAAAACCCTTATCCAGCTCTTGCTAAACATAAAGTTATGATCTTTCACAACAGCCTCGACCTCTCCCAAGACCCATTCCGCCTCCAACCCGGGAAGCCTCCTCAACCCGGCTGTAGCCAAGACAAAAACAGGAGTTTTCCGGTGCATTTCGCGCGGCACCAGATGTTCTGCCCACACAATCAGAGGCTCCAGAGCCTTTCTCACTCCTAAAGAATCATTAACAAAGCTGTGTAACCCGGGTTCGGTTTGCATACAGTGATATTGACAAGAATTTTTCCAGAGTGAGCTACTCCTGGTTGTATTATCAGGATAAGAGTGCAGCAAACTTGGCAAGTTCCCTTTGCTTATTCCCTTTACCCCTACCATCCACTCATACACGTTCACACGTGTCCCGGTGCTTCCACAATCCACAACCACGGTGTAATACGACGACGCATTGAGTTTTCCCCTAGTATCTGACTCGAGATAAAAACCCAGAAACAATAACAGCATCATCAGAATGAGTAAAGCGAATTTTATGAGCCATTTGTGTTTGGCGATTCGTTTGTATTTGGAAGGGGATTTGGGGACTTCCATTAGAAATCCCTTTTTTATTGAATTCGTTCAGATCAGATCTACTTGACTAGTTGTAGTTGCTATAAACTTGTTGTAATTTGATCCGTAATTATCTGATTGATGAAAAACTCAAACTGCTACTGACTGGACTGAGGAGGAGTCTCAACTCTCAAGATTTTTTCTTTGCTGAATGCTGATTGCTTCGGTAACTTCAATTCATATCGGTATTTTTTCATTATTCATTTTTATTTAATAAAAAATTAATACTTATACATTAAAATTACATCAAAATCTAATCTTGGTAGTATTTTTTCTAACTAATAACCCATTGATTCATTCATTCAACTATTAATTCAGTGAGTCGCCGGCCGCCGCCATAATCGAGTCGAGAACTGATTTAATAGCGTGTTTGAATTAAATTCATAAAGTAAAAAAATTAAATATTTTTTATGGTGCAAGTAAAGCAACAAAATCAACATATAGTTGTTTTTATTTCTTCATGGTGTTATCTTGATTTTGAGAAGTAAAATTAACTTTTGATATTATCCAAACACATTATAAATCTGATAAAATCTGTTTTTAGTAAAATTTAGTATTAACTTTTTAAGATTTTTTATTAACTTTGATCATCATAAATTTTTAAAAATCTTAAAGTAATTTCTATCATTATTTTTTATGATGCCTTTTTAAAAATTATTTTTCTCATTTTGATTTAATAAAAAAACATTATTTATACATTAAAATTACATCAAAATTTAATTTTAGCAGTATTTCCTCTAACTAATAACCCAATAATTCATTCATTCAACTATTAATTCAGTAAGTCACCACCCTAATTTCTATCATTATTTTTTATGATGCTTTTTTATAATTATTTATTAATGACAACGTATGTTTAGGTATATTATTTCAAAATAATTGTTAACATGATATGTTGAAATATATTTTACGCCAGTGTTAAATGATAATAGACACTATTTATAAAAAAAAACTATTTTTTAAAAAAAATTACAACTAATTTTAATTATATTCTAATAAATTAAAGAAATATATTTAAGCCTAAAATATATAAACTGAATTATAAAAAAAATGTATAAACTGACTATTACAAGTGGTCATTGTATACATCAATGCACTACAGAAAAGAGGTGCACTAAAATTTTCAGCGCATAAGTGATCATTGTATACTTAATTTTTTTTTCTTTTTTCTTAAAAGAAGTTACAACCCAATCAATGAAATACACAGGCCCAGTCATTTTCATTTACATTCAACCTTAATCTTCAGCAGTTTTCTGCTTTCATTTTATTTTTCGTCTACAGACAGTTATTTATATTATGCAATTTACATCTTTCTTCATGATGTTAGTTCTTTTTTTCTATTAACGAATTTAGTTTGTACTCGATTTTCAAACTGCTTACTTCTTTAGCACTATATAGGAACCTGTAATTGGAAGAGACAGTCACTTTCTTAGCTTATTTCTTGTTTATTGGAAAGTGGAAACCATAGTTGTCAGTAAGTTAACCGTTTCGGTCAATAAGGAAAGAGTGGCCAACAAAATTTCTAAATGGTGAAAGTATTTATTTATGCACTTGGTTTTGCAAGATGAAGGAAAGCAATAAAGAAAGAATAAGGCATCCATGCACTCAGAATTTGGAATCGGCAGAGCAATTATGCTTTTACTATAAACAAGAACAACAGTTAAAAGGGTTAGAAATTATCATTTAACAAGAAGTCCAGAAATTTTGGAGATGCACTCAAATCTTAATCAATTTAAGAGCTCAAGTGAAGTCCACGCAATAATTTTTGTTGCTCTCATTTTGATTAATGAAATTCAAATTTATGTTGTTCTTTAACATGGGGGTTATGGGACTCTAGTTCCTAAAGGCTCCAGGAACACACTAGCTTTAGGATACAGGCCAGCCTCTTTGAGAGTCATTCTCATTTGATCAACTCCATAAGCTCTTCTTGGAAAATTTGATATCAATCTGTAGTTTCCAATCCATGGCAAACCTAATGAATCAATGTATGAGAAAATGGACTGGATTCTGTCTGTGTAAAGGAAAGTATGCTCTCTTCTTTCCCCGTTTGGAAACCTTATGAGTATCTGCAATAGAAAATTTTGACAAACACAATTATGTTCAACACAAGCTAAACTTTGACATGATATTAACTTTGTTGTGTAATAGGACTCAAGTATATGAACCTGTGTGGGCTGAGACTCGCTTCCTTTACTTGCAACTCCCTTGTCTCGTTTTTCTTTATTGGACTCATTCACTTTGCTGTTCTGTTTAGTGACATTGATAGAATTGTTCAACAATTTCCCATAATTTCTGTTGTTGTGAGCTTCACCCGGCTTCTGAAGTCTCTCTCTTGGAGGTAAACTATTCGGTTTGTCTTTTTCCTAAATTTAGCAATGAGTGTTACTTAAGCATTTCAAGAGTATATATTTAGATTTTAGATTAAGTTTAAATTAGTAGTTGAAATGTGAAAAGTGGAGAGATATACACCTTGTCAATTTGCAAAGCTGCAAGATATGCAGCATCTTGCTCTTCTCTAAGCCTACGGTCTGCTCGGATCTTTTCTTCCTGCTTAGCCCTATCACTTCCAAAAGCCACCCCTTGTTCTTCCAATGTTCTTTGTAGAATCCCTGCTAGCTCAGCTGGCGAAAGGGGTCCCTCTAGCTGAAAACCAAAAGAAAAATTATTTTAGTTTATATAACACAGGCTGTCTCAAGTATTTTGGGTTTTTGACTTATGATGCACTTAAAGATCAAACATAATTTCATCACTATCAATTCAGCAACACAAAATCCACAGGGAGTTGGTCAAGTAAAGTAAGACAGATTCTCACATATGACAAGTCATAATTTCAATCTCCTAATAACCCTCCTACAATAAATTTTTAATACCAAAAATGAAATACAGCAACATAAACAATAGCTAACTTGCCCATTTTCCTTAAAACATCTTGCACATTTGAGGCATGAAGCATAGTCCATAACAAAAAGGCATAAATGTGTGTTTCAGAATTTAACCAACCTGTTGCAGCACTGCTATGCTCTCACCAGGAGTGGGGGCTATGACAGCACAACAAGGAAAAGTAGCAGGACTTAGTGTTGCTACCATTTGCACACCCTCTCCTCTATCCACAAGTCCACCCCAGCAAACAAAATTCACATCAAGAAACTGGATCACCGGCTCTGAACACAGCGTTTCCTTGCAGAAAACGTTTGCAAAAGGGTGGTCAGGCGAGTGGAGGTACATGAACAAGAACTTGTGATCATGCTCAGCTAACTTAATAGCTTCCATGAACCGGCAAGCATAGAAGAAAGGATGTTTGGTGCCAAATTGCTGCTCAAAACTCTCTAGAAAACTCCATTCATCTTGAACTACTACTTGACCATGTGGTTGTGGATCATGATGGTGGTCTTGAGGCTGCAAAGGAAAATTTGTGTGCTGATTTCTTCTTCTTCCTCTTCCTATAAACTCCATTATGCTTCGAGGGAGACTTGCCATCCTCCGAACAATCCCGTGATCCCTCACTGTTGATGGCATTTCTTTCTGTTTCAACTTTCCACACTAGTCCCTCCAAATTATTCTTGCAGCAACTGCATGCTTTAATTTCGGGTGTTCTAATGTAACATAGTTAAGATGATGAGAATTTGTAGCGTCCAAGAGATGTATGATTATCAAAATGTTAAAGGGAATCAAGTTTACCATGCAATATTGTCTTTCTTTGAAATCTTGTTCTGTGGAAAAGACACGGGAGGATTGTCCAAGAATGTTTAGATGCCACACTTGTTTTTCTTTTAGGTAAAGTATAATAATAAAGAAGATTCTTTGCTTAAGGCCGAATCCGCCGTTCATTTTGTTGTTCTGCATCAAATTAGTGTTATTTATTTTAAAACAATTAGGAGAAATTATTAGATATTTCTAGATTTTTTCTTTTATCAGTCAAAATTAAAGACAATATCAAAAGATTTATAATAATTTATACACTTTATTCAATTAATTGAGCGATATTCCTTTGACCCATACCTCTCGTCAATCAATTTTTATAAAATATATTATAAAATTTTCATTTTACAAGACAGAGTTAATAAGATTGGGTTATGCGTCATGTGAAAATTTATTAAGTTGAAATCATAATAATTGTAGATCATATAATAATTTTTCAACTGTTGAGGTGTATTCATGTAGATGGGGGATTATGGTGCATATGGCATCAAAATTGTTCTATTCCTACGTTACTTTTCAATTTTCATTATTCCGAGACCAAAGTAAAGTAGTAGAGGAACGTATTCATATGCCCAACGAAAATTGAACTTTATTCAGGTAGTATAGAGTATCACTTAGGACTGACAAAACCCAAACTCTGACTAGATTTCGCACAAAATCTGTAATTTCTCACTTTTGTGCATAACTCGAAAGAAGGATAGAAGAATATTTCACACATTCATTGCCTGAAAATTCATAGGGCTAAAGTGCTAAACTGCTCGAGCATCTTAGAAAAATATGTTACCCTCTTTATTTTATTTTTTCCTTTTTTGGTTTCTGTCAATTAGAATGTTAAAGTAGTGCATGTGCTAAGGGATGATGGACTCTTCCTTCTGGGCCACACAAAGGGTAAAAGCCCAGGCTAGAAATCTATGTTGTGAAATATGTTAACCTCCATAAGTAGCCCAACAATATGTGGGTCTAACAACAGAGCTTGTAAAATCAAGGCCCAAATTATTAGTAACAGAAGCTAACCTGTCCGCATTGTTACCAACATAAAAATGTAGCGTTGCAGAAGTATCTTAAAAAAAAGATATATGTTGCTCTAGTCTTTCCCAATATTTCTTTGATTTAAAAACAAAATATTCATAGCTCTGGTTTTACTTTATCTTGTCCATAGGATGGGAGGATCCCTCTGGGTTTAAGACACTGGAAGGACTTCTCTCTGTTACCCCATTAGGTCTTTACAAAAATGATATGCACCCATCACACTTTTATAATGCCCTATAATTTTGTCTAACACTAATAGATATGCATTCTTATACTGTATAGTACTATCAAAGATTACATTAATGTTTCATTGTGACAATCAAAGCGTAAACAAAAATCCATGTATCAAGTACATTACGCAAAAACCCAAATAACAAACTCAAATCCAAATAAGTATTTTTAATTTCATAAAAAATAAGTATTTTAAAGCACTTTTACCATAAATTCCTTCTAATTAGTAGTTCCCACAAAATTGGTAGGTTTAGAATCGGTAGAATTAAATTCATTGTGGTACATTGAATGAGCTGAAAGTAATTACAGATGTTCCCTCTCACATTAATAGTTAGGTTTAGATTCGACAGAATTAAATTCAGGATGTGGTACATTGAATGAGCTAAAAGCATTTTTAATTAGAGAAATGTTAAAGATATACTACTTTTAGTCTAGAACATAAGTAATATATTTTTTTATTTTTTTCTCAAATATAAATAAATCTCAATTAATATAATTTGCTTATTTAGTGAGATTATTTTTAAAATAATTTTCATTCAATAAAACTAAAGATTTTTTTATTTATAATCAAAACCAAATAAAAATATTTTTTCATGTTGGTTGAAATTTATTAAAAATTATTATGGGTATAAAATTTTATAAGTCTCACTTATTATATTACTTGTAAGTAAGCTGTAATCGTATAATTTTCATTAAATTTTAATTAATAATTAAAAACGTGTTAGAAAATATAGTTAGGACTCTCCTTCTAGTGTACTGTTAATTAAACTTTATTAAAAATTATAAAATTATAAGATAATAATTTTTCTATTCTTTTTCTAATTTTAATACTTCTAACGTGATATGCCTTTGTTATGATTATAATGTTAAATTATAACCAAACATAATAATGGACATTTCAGCAAAAAATCGCAAATCTATTGAGTAGTTGAAAAATATAGTACTATTATTTTATGCAGACATAGAAATACCACATTAGTGGAAATAGTTATGTTTTATTATATAAACTTCACGTCGTACTTGCCTACTATTTTATATTTTAATATAATATTAGAAAATAATTCATTACATATTTAAAAATTATTGCTGATAAAAAACATTTAAAAATTAGGTTAAATTAATTTTATAGTCCTCTAATTTATTTTTTAGATTCATTTTGATCCTCTATTTTTTTAGAGTGCAATTTTATTTTCTAATTTTTTAAATAGATTCAGTTTAGTCATTCACTCTAGAATGGATTAAAGGTATTATGAAATAGTAACAATTTAAAATCACAAAAGATAAAATTGAATAATTTTTAACTACCACAAATATACATGTTTTTTTTGACATTATTTATTTAATTTACATCGTAAGATCAAATTGAATCAATTTTAAAAATTAAAAAATTAAATTAAATCCAAAAAATAAAAATTAAATTAAATCTAAATGATAAATTTGAAGATAAAAAATTAATTTACCCTAAAAATTATATCACTTTTACAATTCTGCGACACACATGTCCAATATAGGGCCTACATGTAGTTATCCATAAAATTTGTGTCTGGATTTCATAATACGTCGGTTAATTGACAGTGATTGAAACTCCCCTTCTTGTTTTCATATAATTAATCTGAAAGCAATATTTTGTTAGTCCTCATATATCCTTTGCATTTTCCCCCGAGGAATCATTACTTGTGACTCTATAATCTAATTTGTCAAATGTGTTGACAAAAGGCTCTCTCTAGTGCTATTGGCACTTGAATAGTTTTGACTCGTTTGTGTGAACATTTACAAGTTGGGTTGGTGTGTTTCCCCCAGATATTGCCTTTTCCACAACACACTGAACTAAAAAAAAAACAAACGAATAAATTTAATACTCCCACTGTTATTTTTTATAAGTAAATTTTTAAGAAGTTAGTTTATTTCATTAAATTGTATTGTTTTAATTAAAAAAATAATTGTTTTTAAAATTATCCTTAATCTTGATATTAAACACAATTTTCCTATTAAAGGAAATGTATTTTCAACATAATCTCGTTAAATAAAATAAAAGTAATTAAAATTTACTTATAACTTAATAACAAAAAAATTGATTTTTTACGGAGAAAATATACCGTGACTACCCCTTTAAGCATTTATTTATTTTAGCATATACGTGTCTCAAGTTATATTAATAATTATACTTAGCTTCAAAAGTTCATATTAATAAGTCTGGTGTCATTCAGAAAAAAAAGTTTGTAAAAAGTTTGATCTTTTGATTTTGTCTTCACAAGGGAAACAGTAAAAGATTATATGCAAAGACAATCACATGGCTTCCACATTGAGACCCATAAAAATGATCATCTTCAACCCACTATGAGCTTAGTGGGTTATCTGTATAAGGATTATCTTATACAGCCACACTTGCTTTTAAGAGGCCATACTCATTTCCTTCCTATAACTTGCCGCATGCTTTGAATATATTTTAGGTACTCACTTTAAGCTTATGTTCCTATGGCCGCCGTGCACCTCCACTTGGCAATCAGGACGAATTCCCTTGATAATATATTTCTCTTCTCATTTTATTTAGTCTTATACTTTTTTTTTTATTGAATTCTTGTAATTTCTTGTCATGTTATTTTTATTTTAGTCTATGTAATATATATTTTTTTTTCATTTTAATCCTTTGAATATATGAATGTTTTACCTTTAGTTTCTACCGATAATTATTTCGTCAGAATTATTTCGAAATAAACCAAAATACCATAGAGACTAAAACAAAGTTATGTATGTTAGAGTATTAAACCAAAATAATAAAGAAAAATAGGAATTTTATAAGGTCCATTTTTAAAAACTAGAAAAAATTGAAATAAAAATATCATAGATAAATATTATAATTAATAATAAAAAATCACTATTCACTGACTAGTCACATACATATAAACAATTTTAAAACTAAATTGTCTTTGTGCAATTTAATAAATTATAGAAAATTTGTTTTTGTCAATCTAATTATTAAATTTTATATATATATATATATATATATATATATAACTTTAGTTTGTCCTAAATATTATAAAAAATAAATAATAATAAAATTATAATGCAATGATTTATATTTTTATATATTTCAAAATTTTATATAAAATTAATTTGATATATACTAATAAAGTATTATAATTGAATTAATTTAAATTTATAAACATAATTTATATAATAAAAATTTCAATCTAATTATAGTAGAATATATTTATCTAATAAAAAAACACCAATAGATCAAATCTCCACTTATATGGATACAATCGACCTAACAATATCTTGTGTTAGTTTAACAATAACAAATTAAAGTTACTATATGTATGTATAAGTCTTCAAGCAGGATCTAGATTGAATCCTATTCAAAAGAGAAGGGAGGTTATTTGTGGAACTTTGATGCTAAAATCAATAAATTTTAGAAATATAGGCAACTAGAGTAAAAGTTATGCCTAAAACATGGAGTTTTGTTGTCTTTTATTATATGTCTCATTTGATAAGATCATTCTAGAAGTTTAAAGTGCATCAGAATGATCTTAACTTGATTAGATATAACTCACAACTTAAATTGTGGCGAAATTCATTTTGTCACCTCTATCTAACACGATAATGAAACCTTTTGAATTATCCCCAAGTTGATAAGAACTTAATTTTAGCCTTAAGTTGGCTGCATCTAAGTTTATTGAGTTAAGATTAAGCAAGGTCCAAAATAATAGTAAATCAATATTCAGACATAGTTTATATTATCAATATATCTAGCAAAATACAAGAAAATTATGCGCTTAATTCTTTGTTTGGTTCAATAGTTATTCCTCCGTGAAGATGAATTTCAGTGCCCGTTATCACGAATATCAGCTCCACTACTTCTGAACTTTCTCTATCGTGTATTTTAAATTGGTCATCAGATGCTGATTCCTTTTAAAAGCACGCTCAGCGTGGCAGCCTTTAGCAAAATCCAGCGAACCGATTCTATATATATTTGCTTATGCCAGAAAATCACACTTTTACGACAAGAACTATGAAGTATGAACTTCTAGGAATGCATGTAATTGAAATTTGTAAAGTTCTTTGCGGGAATCTGTTTAATATATATTGAGACTCACTTTTCGAAAGGCCATGACTAAAAAAAAGTTTATATATATATATATATTAAATCTCCTTCGATTGTAGGTTGTATGTTTCTATATCCGCGACTCACTATGGACCAATATTCATGCTGACTAGTGCAGCTAGCGCTTCTCGAGTATTTATCTCCACAAGTTTGGTGAGAGAGTGGGGATTTGTTAAAAGAAGAGAGAAAATAAAAAGAATAGTGGGAAGCATCACCATTGCCTTATCACAACCCTAAAAAGATTACCAGAGTGCATGGGCCCATACTTTTGTGCTTCGTAACACAACAACACAGTCACAAATTCTTTGCTTAGTGGCCATAACATAACTCTCCGCCCAAGAGAATTTTTACTAGCTAGGTTGCTATGCTAGATATATAGGAATACATCTTTCTATTCCGTTTGCATAATTAATCATATGCTACATACATATATGGTAATTATATTATCTGATCAAAACTTTAACCGGTAGTAACATGCTGCCCTCTATGGAAGGCATGTCATGTAAACGATTCTTATTCTCCTTGAACCCTTTTGATGGTTGTGGTTTTTTGTAATTATAAAAGTAAAAAAGCAGGCTTGTTTAAGTTTAAATTTAACATTGCTTTTAAATAGAAAGTGTGCCTTACTTTGTAAGTATTTCTAAATTTATGAATGAATATAAATTTTAAAAATATTCAAGAAAAGTATTATTTTACTAATAATAAATATAAATCAAAGATTAATGGATGTACTAGTACTCTAAAGTGAGAGGTGCACTGTAGAGGATAAAATGCACTTAGAATTGTTGATTAAAAAATTAATGGCTAATAATTGTAATAATCAAAATAATAATAATATATAAACAAAGTTTAAAATTAATTATAATATCAACCATTAATTTTCAAAGGAATTATTATTATTTCATATTATCTTGTAAAGTGCATTTCCTATTTTATAGGAGTCAAATATCAAACATATATAGACATATGAAACCTTTAATTTATTTTTTAAAATTAATTAATAAATATTGAAAATGTTCAAATATTCTATTATACATAATTGAAGAAATTTAAGTTATTATAATAATCACTAAAATAATAATCTCCTTCAATTAGATAATTAATTAAAAATAAATATTAATTTGATTTGATTTAGAGTAGTATTCAACAAGCTATTTTAGTTAGCTTGCCAGTTTGTATGACCAAAACACAAGTGTTTGAAAAACAACATATCTCGATAGCTTATGACTGGGTTTGGTAAAATTAATAGATGAACTAATTAAAAGCATAAAGGTCATAATAAAAAATAATAAAACAAAAGCTAAAAAAAATTAAGATGAAAAGCTAATTTATTAGATAACTAATCTCTATCAAAAAAATGATAAGTTCTATTCGAGTCCCTTTTTCACTCATTTTATTTACATCCATAAGATTCAAATTTAGATTTTTGAGACTAAGCCAGTATCACTAGGACAAAAACAATTTCTCAGTTTTGGATCATGTTTAAAACTAATTATATAATCAAATGAATTTTAATCATTTTCAATACTCATACTCATGATACTATGAATCATGATTCGCAGGTTTTAAAAAAAATATTTCTCCTATCAATGCAAACGTCTCATTACATTGAATAATTTTTTCTCCCACATTACTGTATCCTCTTGTAATATAGAGAATATCAGTGTTAATGAGAAGGAAAGACAAGTCCTGAATATTAGACGCACGTTATGCTCAAGCTATATAGTAACTAGATTATACATTTTTTTTCTCGAGTATTTGACGTGAAAACAAGCCATAATTGTACATAGTTAACGGGTAACCAGAAGCACCCTTGTATTATTATCTAAATTAGAAAAAACTATTAGAATTAAAAAAGAGAAAGAAAGATATCAAATAAAATTTTATTAAACTCGGGAGGGTGTAAGAATAGTTAGTTCTATCAACTAAGGACAATATTTTCTACTATTAAGTTATTGACTCATTTTCTTCTTTTGCTCGTCGTTACAATTTACAGAAGTTACGACACTGGAGTTTGGTACATATATAAGTTTAAATTTCAAGGGATGAACCTAACAACACAAAAACTTGGTCATTGGAAAGTGAAAGAAGATAACGTTATTTTCACTATAAAAAAAAAAGAGAAGAAGATAACGCTATTTATTTTATTTTATATTTTCTCTTTTTTTTCCCTTTCTTTATTGTAAAGAGTTTTATATGAACTTTTAGTGAAAATAACATTACGCTAAAATGGATAAATGGATTTGAAACTCGAACAAATGCGTTTCGGTTTTAGTTTTTGCTATGCGCTGTGATAATAATGTTAAAGGCTTGATTACTTATTAGCTCATTCATCTTACTCTAAGTATATAAATCTCTAATGTATATTTACAAAATTGAATAGTTTGATTTTAGGATTTTAACTACAAATGTGCTTGAGAAATAGTATTAGATGTAGCAAATGGGGATTAGCCTAAACATGCACCTTTTGGTGGGTTAGAACAAAGACAGTAACATTTTCATAATCAACCTAATTATCCACATACAATCAGTCAAAAAGGAGTTAGGACTAATAATAAGTTGTGATTGTTGTTTCCTTGCTCCTCCACACCATTCATGATAGCCTGTTGCCAATGGATATAAATATAATTATTAGGCATGGCCCATTAAAGTTGCTTTGGTGTCTGGTGCCTCTTTCACTGGAGGTAGCTCCATAATCTTAAAGTCAATTTCTCTTGGACCGTATCAAATGCAATTAATAATATGAGCAGAGGAAAGTAAAAGCAGATATCCCCAGGGGAGAGCGAAATAATATGCAGTGGGGTTGGAAGTTGGAACAGAAATAGGATGCCAGCACAAAAATGAAAAAATTTACTAGTACTGGTATAATACAACCATAGGAAGACAAATCAGGATGAAACTTGAATTCAAATCAACACCAAAATGGCGTACATCAACTAACATTGAAATTTCTGTCAAAAAAAAAAAATCAACGTGAAATTATTCCAGTTCAATTAATAATTTAAAGTTTGAATTCTAACTTAAATACTCATAAAAAAATTTCAATCATGATAGTTCTATTTGATTTAAATAAAATTATTTTCAATAAAAAATACATATAATCTGTATATACATATAAAAAGTTGAATTCAAATGTACACAAGACATGGGGAAGGTGAACCGGTTTGACACACTAGTTAAACAATTTTAAGTGGCTTAACATCAATACTCAAAACATTTTTTAAAAAAATGTGGAAAATGATAATTGATGGGACTCTTATTTTTATAGAGTTGTCACAGATTTTAAGGTGTTCACTTTTTAATTATTAAAAAGTTGAAAAGAGTCTTTACTAAGAAGGATCTTATGCATATTGGTTAACAAAATTAGTAAATGATTTTTATTTAAAATTACGTTAATACATATTAAAAATTAAACCATATATAATAGAGTACATTAGTAATGTTTTAGTTAAAAATATATCACTTTTAATTTTATAACCAACATCCTAAAGACATTTATCAAAGTAAAATTGTGAATTGGGTTACTTAATTACTTACGTAGGGGAATTTGTTTATTATTACTCTAAAGTAGTTTATTTCTTAAATTAACGTAATCAAGTCAGGGTACGAAACTGTCAGTTTATTTACAGTTTTAATAATTACATTTTCTGCCATTAAGTAGTTAAGCGGAAGAGTTTTCAGTTCAACTCAATAAGAACAAAAACACTAAACGACAACTTCAGTGTTTTTTTTATTACATTCAAACAAAAGTTACTGCAGTTTGTAGTAGATATATATTCCAACGTAATTGCTTCAGTTTATATTCCTATTCGAATTAATTGCGTGCCTAACTAAAATGCTACACTATTTATTTAGTACAAAATCCAACAGAGAGGAATAAAACAAGAAGAATCCATAATGCAACATGCATCACATAACATAACTCTTGGTTAAGTTTTTTTTTTCTTTTTCCCGTGTTTAATTATCCCAGTGTCTGTCTACAGAGTCCTTTGTTGTTAGAGAGGTAAAAGATAAACTTGGAAAATGCAACCCCACCTATCCGTGGCCTGGGTCTATTTTGTGTGCTGGTGCTAGTTTTGATGGTGTGGTGTAGTGTGGTGGGAGCATAAAATTTAAATCACTATTATTCTCTCTCTCTCTCTCTCTCTCTCTCTCTCTCTCTCTCTGGTTAGGACCAGTAGAAGTTGTTTTGTTTATAATTTGAAAACGTCAAGGCAGCCAACAAAACGAGGGGGGGTTGTTGTTGTTCTTCTTCTGTTTTGTATGGACATGAAGGGATATTCAGTTTCCTGGACAAAACAACATCAGAAAGAGCTATTTTTTGCAGCTCATCACACAACAAGACAACACCAATGCATACAAGCAAATCATGATGCCACAGAAGAAACAAGCTCACAGCAACAAAATCAATATTCCCTGAAATTGGCTCTTTCTTCCACTTCCCAAAATACTATGCTACATGCTTTTGTTGCTTTGCTGCTACTTGTTACTTCAATTGGCACAGCATTCTCTCACCCCACCATTGCCTCCAATTCTTCTTCAACTTTGCCAGCAGCACTCTCTCACTTCCATGCTAATAACAACACATTGAGACCTTCTGCAGTGTTGCAAAAGTTGAGGAGAATCAGAGCTCATCTCAACAAGAGCAACAAGCCTGCTGTTAAAACAATTAAGGCATTTTTCCTTTGCTTTGCTTTTACAACCTGTGACAATGACACACCACTGCATTTTCCTTCTCCCTGATTCACTGATCTATGTTTTTCTGTTCCTTTTTCTTGCAGAGTCCAGATGGGGATTTGATTGATTGTGTTTTGTCTCATCAGCAACCTGCTTTTGACCATCCTCAACTCAAAGGGCAAAGACCATTGGTAATTAATTAATTTCATCCATCTCGTTGCCAAGGAAAATAAATGGCTTTGCTTTGCATTTCAGATATTACCACATTCCTCTGAATAGTGGAATTCCAATGTAGCCACTACCCATCTTTTAGTGTAAAGGTTTTATTTTGAGGATTGAATTTTATTTGAGAGACTGAGAAAGTAAGAGGCTTAAGGTTTACAGGATCCACCAGAAAGGCCAAAGGGTCACACTCACACCAATGGAGAAACAGTCATAGAGAGCTTTCAGCTTTGGACTGATTCTGGTGAAGCATGCCCAGAAGGAACTGTTCCAATCAGAAGAACAACTGAACAAGATTTTCTACGAGCAAGCTCCGTTAGAAGATTTGGAAGAAAACCAAGAAATGTACGGAGGGACTCCACAGGCACTGGTCATGAGGTCAGTGCTTACAAATGTAATTTGTTGAATGTAGAACAAATTGAACTTTCATTTTCCAATTCAATCTTTACCCTACTATTGTTTCCATTCCTCACAATGCATTCATTGGAAAGGAAAATCTCTGCTCTTATCTTTTTTTCAGCATTCTGTGTATTCATTTCCATTCTTTTCCTTGTCAGAAAGAAAAGAATAACCCTGCTTTTTCCTAATCCATCAAAAATTTTCAACATGAATTGCAAAAACATAAGATATTGAAGGGACACTACTTAGAAAAGTTTGCCTCCTATGTGCACCAAAAAGTAACATCGAAATCATTACTCCCTTTGTATCCCCTACAAAATTTTCCAGCAGGAGCTAAAAAAATCGAAATAAATATTTGAATAAATAAAAGGCCTAAGAACACTGTAGGAAAAAATCATTCCCATGCATGCATATGTGTATGTTTACTGTTAATTTTGATTTTTGGCACACATCATGTTGCAGCATGCAGTTGTTTCTGTAAATGGAGATCAATACTATGGAGCAAAAGCAAGCATAAACGTGTGGACGCCTAGCGTAACCGATCCATACGAATTCAGTTTGTCACAGATATGGGTTATTGCTGGATCGTTTGGTAATGATCTGAATACCATAGAAGCTGGATGGCAGGCATGTTCATATACACTTGGCCACAAAATCACATTCATCCATTTTTTTTAGTACTAAATGTTGTGAAGGTGTTGAAGAAAGTACTAGGATTAAATTTCTCTTTGTGATTTGCTTTAGTTTTTAGTCCATCAATTTCTAGCTAAATAACAAGCATACTTTCCTTCAGGTAAGTCCTGAGCTATATGGAGACAACTATCCTAGGTTCTTCACTTATTGGACAGTAAGTAGTGCATCTGTCTCTTTCTTCTTCCTTTGGTTTCCTTGTACCCTCTTTTCTTTCACATCTTAACAATATATGCTGTTTGATAGACGGATGCATATCAAGCAACAGGATGCTACAACTTACTATGTTCAGGATTTGTCCAAACCAACAACAGGATAGCAATAGGGGCTGCAATCTCACCAAGATCCATCTACAATGGCAGACAATTTGATATTGGATTAATGGTTTGGAAGGTGAGTCTTTTTCTTTTTTTTCCCAAAGCAATTCAACACCTAAAGTCAACCAAAAAGAAAACACCAATTAAGGAGAAAATAGAGTCCTTTAACACAAAAGGCTCAATGGCTTGGAAGGTGATTTGTTGTTAATTTGAGCTTTTATGCTTTCCAAACCTTTATTTGCTATTTTTCACAACTTGTTTACATTGACAAAGTAAGGTTAAACATGCATAATCCAATTAAGAATTAAGAAAATCGTATCTAAGTGAAGCAATAATTCGTTTACTTTTTTTTTTTTTTGAATTTTTCTGCATGTTATTGATATTCAAATGGAAGATTCCCTTGCTTTCCTAGTACGAGTGTCCTTCATGGGGTCGACTCTAGCTGAGCCTTTTTCCTTTCCTTCCTTTATTAAAGCAATATTTCACGGTTCACGCTTTTCTTTTTTTATTTTGGTTTTGCTCTAACTGGCATCTCGAGCCTAGATAAGATAAGAAGGAAAAAAAATTGTCTTGCCGCTTATTTTTCTCAGTTTCATTCTCCTCCAATAATATCATTGATAATGGTAATCACTAATCAACCACTTTATCATAGTACTAAGACATGCATTAATTAATTAGCCCAGAAGGGGAAAAAACTTTGGTGTTTGCATTTATGCAAACACATTAATGTAGCTTAGACAGTTGGACTCAAGCTGTAACATACTAACATGTTGGTTGAATAGATGTGTAAATTCTCTGTCTTTGATTTCTACAAATAAAAAAAAATTAACATGTGGTATTTCCTTTTGCTTTAATTATTCTTAGATACCATACCATAACGAAATTCTATGTGTATAGGACCCAAAGCATGGACATTGGTGGCTGGAGTTTGGGTCGGGGCTTCTAGTTGGGTACTGGCCAGCATACTTGTTTAGTCACTTGAGAAACCATGCAAGCATGGTGCAATTTGGAGGGGAAATTGTGAATTCTCGTTCAAGGGGCTACCACACTGGCACTCAAATGGGTAGTGGCCATTTTTCAGGAGAAGGGTTTAGAAAAGCAGCATATTTTAGAAACTTACAAGTTGTTGATTGGGACAATAACTTGCTTCCTCTATCAAATATTCACCAGTTGGCTGACCATTCCAATTGCTATGACATAAGGATGGGATCAAACAGTGTTTGGGGAACTTACTTTTATTATGGAGGTCCTGGAAGGAATGTGAGATGCCCATGAATTATATATATATATATATATATAATATTGACTCCTATTAATTATACAGGCTTCTCTGTTATAAATATATATATATATATATATACATTTTTTTTATTTTCTCCCTTTTTTTAAAAATTTTCTTTTGGGGATTTTGCTTTCATCAAAAGCTTCGCATGGTTTGGCTATATTTGATAATTTTGGTTTTGGCTAACAGGTTAGAGACAGTTTGTTCTGATAATAGAGATGATGTAAATCTACGAAAAATATGTTGTCAATTTATAGCATTAAATCGAGGGGTTTTGTGTTTCTTCAATTCCTATTTCTTTCCCCGTTTCAATTCAAATTAAGAAACTTGAAACTTGCGGATGGTGTAGTTGACTTTATTTAGTCAATGATCCTGTAATGCATCTTGTCTTGCCTAGATGGAACCACAATTTTCCATGCTTCCTAAACAAAATCCAGTGTAAGTTATATATTTTACTGCTAATTAAGTGCTAATCCATCCGTTATATATGGTTTTGCATGTGGGGGGAACTACAAAGAAGCAAGTAACAAACAAATTTCGAAGACTAAATGCGTTGAACCTTCTATATCTTCTCTGCTATAGTATTATTAAGCAAATTACAACCTAATAATGAACCTTCTATATCTTCTTGGTAAATAAAAAGAGAATAATTTAATGTGTATGTAGTGGCCGCAATTAATTTTGAATACAGCGAAACCCAAGACCAACTAATGGTGAACAATCGTTTTCCCTACCAAGCTTGTGTTTTTCCACGAGTAAACTTGAAGAAGAAAAAAAAGGCTTAAATACTACATATTGGGAAATACAATACAATGCATAATAAAACATTTTTCTTGTTTGAATTTTGAGTCCTCGGCGATAATCTAGGTAACAAAATCCAGTTTCTTATAGAACCACGCAAAATAAAAATACTAAATAACACCTTTTTCAAGCCAAATTCCTTGAAAGCTAACAGTCAATGTCATAACTGCATCTCATTTTATTAAATCTTAGACCATCCGAAACTAGACAAAAAAGAAAAAAGAAGGGAGCACATGGGTCTTTAGAAAATAAGTTGCTGGTGTTACTAGCATAGCATATTATTAGGCATTAGCATCCTAGTGGCTAGTGTCCTAATGGATGTTGGTGGCATTGTGAAGTGACACAAGATATGGATCTTTTCAAAAGAATAATAATAATAATAATAGTAGAGTATATATTTAGAAGGGTAGAATTGTAAGCCAATAACTGACGCTTCCTTGCGTGACAACAAAGCGATCCCCACCACATTCGATTAAAGAATAAAGGACAGTGATGGTCTACACAGGACTCCAGAGGCGTATGATAGAAGAGTGTATGTATACAAGGAAATGGAAGAATAGTTTTTATTAGTGGCTTGGGATTATGCTGGCTCAAACTGGAAATGCTTATGAAAAGATGATTCGCATATGAAGCAAGAGACCAAACAAGAGCACTTTCTTGTAGGATGTAATGTCAGCAAACGCAACACTATAGCAAGCAACAAGAGCTACTTTCTTTATTTCTTAGAGGGAAAGTATGTATACAACGAAAAACTAGTAATACTATAATAGTACATGTCATATTCAAAATTGTGCGGCAGTGGCAGTGTACCTTTCCGTACAGTTATGTTTCTGGATTATAAAAAAATAAATACAGTGTAGTTATCAAAAGAATAAAAAATTTAGTTTAATCTTTAAATGCATACAAAAATGTGACAATTAGTCATGTGTAAAAAAATGTGACAATTATTCGTGTGTGTAATTTTATGATAAATCTTGAATTTTATAATTTAATATGAAATTAATTCTTAAAAATTTTGATCATTTAATATTATAATTTAATAATTAAATAATCTCATAAACTTAACATAAAAATTAAATTATTGTATTTTTATACATGAACTAAATCAGAATTTCATTCTTTCTGTATTATATGTGAGTAAAGCATGAACATTTTATTACCTTCGTCACTTCCATTCTCTGTGGTTCTCGTAGGCATTTATCCAATAAGTGGATATTAATAAGATAAGATTTGTTCTGGATCCATTTTGAGCCTAAACAAGTGGTTCAAAACCCACAGTAACTGCTTGACCATTTTATCTGTAATTTACCATTATATAAGACATTTTATGTCTATGGGAATATTTTTATGATTCAAATTACGTATAAAAAAATTATTTATCTCTTTTACTACTCAGTGTTGAAGTGTCTAGTCTATGAAAGTATTTTGTAGGATTTTCTTCTCACTAAAAGTCTTAGTTGCTGGATGAAGTCCTCCATGCCACTTGAAGTGTCCACCATGTTCAAAAGTACCAAAATTTCTCCAAACTAATTAATCAGCGTTTCCTTTTTAAATCAAGCATAAACACGCTTCGGTTGTCTAAAGCAATAATGGTATTTACGCTATGTATACTTGAGGTACAGCTTCATTAGGATAGAGAAAAATACAATCTAAAACACACAAGGTGGGGGTACACCCCAACTACCACAGTTCCTAGCGAAGAAAAGTAAACGTCAGCTACGATAAGGGAGACATGTCCGGAGGAGAGCTAACCAAGACAGTCACATTACAACGTATAAATATATAATTATTAACATAAAAGCAAAAATCTTTAATTAATTAATTAAAAGAAACATAATTAGCTTTCTGGAAATTAATATTAGTTAACGGAATACTATCATTTATTTAGTTATTGTAGTAATTGTATTTATATTTATAAATTTTGGAAGAAACTAAAAATGTAACAAAGATAGTTTGAAGTGACATGGAAATGCCTTATAGAGACAAGTGCATCATGCATGTTTGATATAGGTGTGGCGCGATTACTTTAGAGTGGTCCTTACTTCTTAACTTTGGACACTCGTTAGTATTAAGATTTTTTCATCAAAAAATTATAAATACTAACATGAAGGTTGACATATATTAATTAAATACCAAATACTAACCGATAAGTCATTTGTCTGAATGGATATTGCGTACTAATAACATAATTAAAAAAATACCAAATAATAATTAGCCAAATACTTAATTAAAAAATAAAAGTATAAAATAGTAATTAATATTTTTTAAAAAGTAATTGGTCTATGAAGTGGCCCATTAATCACAGACTTAAACCCGTATAACTAATGGTTTAAAGGAATTGTCCGTAAACCCAAGCCCATAAATAACTAGTTCTATTAAGAAGTCACGATGGTTATTGGTGATTAATGAAGTAGTATATGCTATAAATTTAATTTTCAATAATAACCTTATCATCTAACTATTATGTGATTGATGCTTTATTTCACAAGTTTTGTAGATTGAAGCTTATAATTTAAATGAAATCGATGTTCAATTATTTTAATTTTTATTTTGACAGATAATTTCATTATTAATATACAAGAGAAATAAAGAAAATAAACTATATACAAAGTTTGTGTAGAATGGAGGGCGTAAAGTAATGGCTAGTGGGCACATATTGCTACATTTTCGTCGAGTTTTTTTTTCTTCCATAAAACAATATCACCTTCTTCTTTTTTTCCATCATAAGTATATAAGAGATTTAAAAAGTTTCTTTAAAGCAGGCCTTGCTATGTTTTGCATATATCAGCCCAATAAGTATGGGTATCCATTGACCTAATTAGCAGCAAGATCAGGGCTATTGCTTAGTGCACCTCCTTTATGGCTTCCAGAACGCACCTCTTTTTCGGCTTCCAAGTGACCAATCCGGAAGGTAAAAAACATTCTAGAAAGAATACAGGAAGTAACAGCCCAACACTAGCCTTTCCTGGCTAGATTCCAACCGAAAGCATAAGCAGACCCACAGTTTTGCTGAATAGAGAGCTGCTATTCTCACCTCACAATTGTTATTCTCACTACCCACATGAGTGCCTTTTTTATTCCAAAAATGTCCTTCCCACAGATTCCGTTGGCAACATATATTCCACCCCTAGAAGACATAAAATCACGAGTTAGTGGTGGTATGAGGCAGCACATTCTAGTGTTTTCATATTTACTAAATTTCTTAAAAGAATAATTTTTTTTCTATTGGTTATTATGATGGTGACATGATATCAACTTCTCAAGAGAATATTGCTTGAATGTCCCCATAATCTTAAATTCATTTGAATAAGTGAAGTTATGTTGCTTGCTGTTTGAAGAAAAATAATTATGGATGTTATCAAAGGTAGCAAAATATTACTTAATATTTATTACTGTCAACTTGTATATGTAAGTAATGATTATATTGAGTAGGATTATATGGAGTTTAAAAACATTAACTAATAAAAAAAATGTATTAACAAAAACATTAGATATATTAAACGTTAAAAATTTACAATAACAAAAATTATAAATTAAGTACAAACATTAACTTAAAAAAAATTAAAACATTAACTAAAAAATAATTATTAATATCAGGAAAAAAATGATTAACATGAATAAATTTTGAGAAAATAACAATTGCACAACAGAACTACAATAAACAAAATAACTTCTCGTTAGACACAATAATAAAAATAAGGTGAGAGAAGGAGAAAGAAGAGGTAAGAAGACGGAGAATGAGGTGCAGCGGACGGTGAAACGGAAGAGAGAGCGGTATAGGGAAACCATGAAAGGGCCATTCCTGTCTTTTCACAATATTTTCAAAAGATTAGAGGTGTAAATAACAATCCTCTCCTGAATAACTATAACCCCTTTCTTACAACCCTATCGGTTATACCATCTAATGCGACTAATAAACTACATGTCATCTTTCTCAATATTTACAGACAATAAATCATTTTATGCCACCGATTCTAATAAAAATGGAAAATGTTTTTCTATACTTCAGGAACTTTGACACATTATCTCAGTTAGGGCAGTCAAATTTATATGATCTAAGCCTAAAGTGAATTTGAAGATAAGACTTTTTTAAGGTGGAAAATTACTTACTAAATTATTATGATAAAATTGATTTGATTTTTTTTTTCAATTGATAGTAAAGTTGATCATTTTATCTTTTTAATACATTATTTCTTTTAAGTGATATTTACATATTTTTAATTTTGAAAAGTTTCGTCTTTTAAAAAGCTTATTTCATAGTTAAAAAGTAAGATTTTTGACAATCTTTCATACACATTATCTATATAATATTAAAGAATTTAACTCAATTAATTGAGTAGGATGTCTATATAATATTAAAGAATTTAACTCAGTTAATTGAGTCTGAATAATCTCATCTTTGTTATGAAATAATAAATTAATTAATTTTGAATGTATTTTTTACTTCGATAAATAATAATCTCATTTTCCGTCAATATTTAGAAAAATTTTATTCCCATGGAATAAAATTCCTTTTATGACTAAAAATATACATATACTTTCTTTTTACTCATTATCATACTTTCCTATTAATAATTTCTTCATCTATATTATCTAATTTTTGTCATTCAACAAAGATTCCATTAAAAAAAAATATTTTAAGTATAATCTCATGTGTCAATTTTTATTTATCATGAATCTCATGAATTTTAAAGGAATACTGAGAGAAATTTTATCATAAGAACATGAGATATAATAAAATATTTTAAGTATAATTTGTTTGACATTTGTTGATTTTATAATAAAGTTATTTATTTTATGAAGAAAAGAAAACATCTTTAACATAATAAAAATATTTTAGTAATTATAATATATATTTACAAGAAAAAATAATTTAATCAAATATATGTCTTAATTATTCTCAGAAATATAAAAAAATATTCCTAACTAATTTTTTAATCAATCATTGCTCTGCTGCTTATTCTAACATTATGCATTGCATTGCTCTGCTGCTTATTCCGAAACTCTGAAACTATCTCATTAATTTCTATTTGTCTCAAGTAATTTATTCATCGTGCCTGTTATATATGACCTGTGACCAACTATATGACTAGAAAATATCAGCGAAGATCCTGCCAGAAGAATTAAAAGCTAAAAAAACTTCAACTCACCCGTGGATTGTTCATAAATTCGGTGAAGGAAACTGGATCCAACAGACACATGCATAGCAACTCATAATGTCTAATACTATGGAATGTATTGGTTTAACCCAAATAGGGATCACTTTTGTCATTAGACCTTGAAAGGAAAGGACCAATATTTGCTTTTGGTAACGGTGTGTGTTTGTGTAAAGAGCCACAGTGGATTTTGGAGGAGCTTGCTACGGCAACAAATATATATCAAAAGAAACAACCCAAGAGTCTATTTATGATTATAATTCCAGAAAAGCAACCGTGTAAATAAAAAATAGTTGCATAGAACTGACAAGGCATGATCAAGCACAAAAAGTAATGGAAATGATAGACAGACCATTTTTTGTGATCCAACACAAATACCACCTTACTTCCTAAATGCACGCATCGTTCAAATTATGAACAATGACATCTTTGAAAGGAGACGAAATAGCAATCCTTCACTTTCAAAAGATTATTACTTATGCACAGAAAATTTGGATATTCAGAAGAAAATAAAAAAGGAGAAGTACTGGGAGAACTAAATAACTAGCCTCTCTTTACAAAATGTTAATCAAACTCGATATACATCTAAGAAACAAGAATACCTTTATAAAATAACATGTCAACGTATCACACTTTTTTTACATCACACTTGTTGAACACCACTTGGACACATATCAAATGCCCTTCCATAGTGTCACAATTAAAAAATATATAATATTTTTTTTCTCAAACAACTACGACATAGTTTAGATACCTTTTCAACATAGTTTAAACAGGAGTCAAGAGAATGAGGTGACACTTACTCTCGGTTATAAAGAATAAACACTTCTTAAACATTTCTATCATTAAAAAATATAACAAAAAAAATTAAATTATATGATAAGTATTGTTAGGCTCACTCATAGCACTTTTTTGTGAGACTCATTTTTATAAGAGTTAATTAATTGTTTTAACGTTTAAGAGATATGATTTATCCTCTAATGTTAGGATTTTATTTTATTTTTTGTAAAGGCCACATTGTGAAATCATATATCTCTCTTAATACTCTATCTATAAGGTATGAAGGTCATTATTCATACGAAATAACACTTATTATTATATACACGTGGTGTTCCAACATTCTATATCTTAAACATTAGCTGTATTTCGGTGTTGTGTCCGTATTAGAGTTGGTACTTCATAGGTATTGGATTCACCATGTACAATATTTATTATTACACTGAACATATCTTCTCTCAATATGAATTCTCTAGTGTTCCAATAATCTGCAACCTTTTGGTGAGAAATATATTTATCCTTATGTGTAGTTATAGGAATTACAGTATAATCAGCCTTCCATGTCATTTGACTCGCTGGTGAAGCTTAATTACCAAGTTTGCTCGCTGAAATCTCTGGGTTATCCATGATATGACTCTTATATCCCACTGGAAAAATCCTCAGTAAAAATGGAGGTTAGGATTATACTTTACTTCTGTCACTATAGAAAGTTGGATGCAAAATAATATAAATTTTAATGTTGGAAAACTTTAAGGCCAAGTATTTCCATCAAACTATTGTGTTTGTCTATTATCTCCCTCTCATTACGACAAAGTATATTTAACTTTGATTTCGAGATCTAAGAGAGTATTAAATTGAAGTATTTGTTGGTTGAATTGAAAGGAGAATTTTAACTGTTAAAAATTATTTTTAGATGGAGTGGAGAGCCTTAGCCCATGCCCACATGTTCAATCAATAATTATGGTTAGTGTCAGACATAGAATTTAAGGCTTAAATAAGACGAGTTTGCTTGGTCGCTACTGAAAGTCACTCATCCCTCCACACAACTATGATGATGATAATTTGATAGCTAGATTTTATTCTTAATCCGTGGACAAGAGATAAGAATTAACAGTTCATCACCCTATGATGCTATGACACATGACCCCGACCCTGTAATTTATTTTGGTCTCTCTTTATCGGAATGTTTTCTAAGGATAAAATGTTTCCCTTTTGGACCATACATATTGCATGTGAAAATTGACTCTCATCAGCGGCCATACCTTATATGGTTGTAGTAGTGAGCATCTAAATTTCTCTATGCTCAAGCAAAAATGATAGTAACTTAAATCTGAGTATTGTACGTGGTTTTGTTTTTTTTTACGTGTCACGGAAAGAAAAATAAAATCTAAAGTATATATTACTTGGTAATCTTTCATTGTCATTTTCATTATTTGATGGAAGCTCGTCGTATATGTAATTTGTTTTTTTTTTCTTTGTAAAGCAATAGATGAAAGATCCCATATATATCTTGTACGAGGCGGGGCCAGACAGCCAGTGTCTGCGCATTAGTCTACATGTGCAGCTGGTGAGCCCCATTAAAATGCCACCCTTTGATCAAGGAGAAAAAAAAATTATATACTCTTGAAATACAGCGCCCACCCCATATAGAATAATACTGAGTGATACAAAATTGGAAAAAACCTATTTGAGGCTAAAAGAAAGGAAGAGATGCAGCACAAACACTTTGCATTTGGCCTGTGTGATGACATGATGGTAATGAGTTGTCAACTATTTAAAGCAAAGCCAGTTGCTAACTTGCTATACAGTGTAATTGGAAGGGTTATATTCGGAAAGTGGGCTTGTGATTGGTCATTGCTTGCCCATAAGCGTTGTTCTAGACTAGAATGCAATGCAGAATGCTCCCACACTTCTTCACATGGTGCGGGCCTATAGTTAGTTGAACGAAAGACAAGCCAACTCACTTCTTTTTCCACAATCAGCAACAATCATAATGGAAGCAAAAGAGGGCTCAAAAAGTACCTAATGATAGTCCACCTTCCTGCATGCTGAACCTGACATATATATCCCACTTTTACTCTTTGGCTTTCAGAGTTACACGACACACTATTGCCCTCTTTTGAAGAATTGATGGGAACAACCTCTTATGGAAGCCCCCCACCCCATTTGATTTTATACCATATATGGATATATGAATGTAGCCCCCCCTCACATACATAAGAAGTGTAATTAAGAAGAAATGGAATCGTGTCAATCAATTAAGCTTCTTCTGTACACTCATTTCATTTTACCTTGTATTTCAATCAGGATACTCAAAAGCACCTTTACAATTGCCACATTACACTAAAGTTAATGACTAGTACTAACTAATTAATTAACCAAACAAAATATCTAAATGCTGAAAACATAGTAATTAATATAATTTTCTTGAGTTCAGGATTGGTTCCTTGGAGGGTGGTAGCCAGCTGCTGAGGAAGAGGAATAAGCAAGTGATGAGGAATTTGAACTAGATTGTAGGAGCAGCAACTGAGCAGGGGTGACTGAGGACGAGGAATAGGACGAAGCCTCGGTTGTGTTGGACTTGGGCTTGGGCTTGTGGGGATCAGCACCTGGTGGAGGAGGGTCGTGACGAATTTCTCTCAATAATGCAGCAACATCTTTCATTGTGGGTCGATCCTCTGCACGATTACTTGTGCACAAGAGAGCAATACCAAGTGCTTGTAACATCTCTTGTATTTGTGTGTCTGGATGGCCTTGTAGCTTGGAATCAAGAACCTCGATTGGGTCCTTCTTGCTCTTGAGGTGCTCCCTCACCCACTGAATAACATGTTGTTGTCCATCCGGGAATGATGGATCCACTGGCCTTTTCCCCGTTATTATCTCCAGTAGGACCACTCCAAAGCTGTACACGTCGCTCTTCTCTGTGATCTTAAGCATGCAAGCATACTCTGCAAGATTCCACATGTTCAGAATTAAACAGAGAGGTAAGAGACATTTGTTGTCTGTAAAGTAGCTCAACAGCGATTAATCATATTAGGGTGGCCGCATTGCGTGTGTGACTCGTGATCATTGTGCTTTTCTGCCGGCACTATCATGTCTTTTGCTTGTCCAAATAGAAAGGTTATATGTAATTATTATATGCATATGCATGCAGGTAATTTGTAACTTTGTGCCACCAAGTACATCAGATGTACAATTAATCATACCCAAAAAGCAACAAATCAATGAAAGCCTTCAGCCAGAATAGATGGCCGTACGGTCCCCATTTACCGCTCTCACCATGCACCCTATATTCTGTGAATCAAAATTCATGTGAAAAAATCCCAATATCCACCCTAACTCTACCTACAATTTCAAATTTCAGATATCATCTAATTAAAATTAATAATCAGTATAGCTTATTATTTTAAGGAAATCATAAAACTAAAACTTGTTAATTAATTAATAAAAATTGGCAAATGAGGTTGTATGTGAGTTTTTGTAATTAATAATCAGTATAGCATATGTCTGTCCCTCAATTAAAGATTAATTCTGTTCCCAATGAGATGTGACTGTCAAAGGAAATTTTGTTTACGATGGGAATCGTTTCAATAAATAAATTGTTCATACAAATGAAAATATAATAAAACTTTACACAATTTCATCAACTTTCAATTAAGATGTATGTGAATTTAATTAGAAATAATGGTAAATTTTATTTATGTGAATAAATGATTAATGAAAAAGAGGAATAAGATGAGTTACCGGGAGCAATGTAGCCGTAGGAGCCAGCGAACTGTGGATTAACGGAAAAGGAAGCGTGATCCTCTTGGACGAAGCGAGCGAAACCAAAATCAGCCAAACAGGGTTCATATCTGTCACCCAACAGAATGTTCTGCGCCTTGACGTCCCGGTGCAAGATAGCAGGCACGCAATCGTGGTGCAAGTAAGCCACACCCTCAGCCACGCCCAGCGCTATCCTGAGCCGCGTCTCCCAATCAATTAATCCTGTGCACCCCTCGTGTAAGAGAGTGTCCAAGTTACCGTTCTGTAAGTAATCGTAAAACAGTAACTTGGTTCTTCTGTTGGCCCCCCAGCCCAGCAGGCGCACGATGTTCCGGTGACGGATACGCGCCAGCGTGGCGATTTCCGACGAGAACGCCGCCGCAGAGAATTTCTCCGACAACCGGAACTTCTTGACCGCAATGGCCAGTCCCGTGGCGGCGGGCAAGTCGACCCTGTAAACGACGCCGGATCGGCCGTGGCCAATGACGTTGCCAGCAGAGAGACATTTCGCTACGTCAGAGATAGACAGATCGAGTTTCTGGTAAAGCGTCACTTGCCAAGGTGGGGCCATGTCCACGTCACTGTCCTTTCCATCCACCACCTCCACGTCGCTTTCGCGGTCCCCTCTTCGTTTCGCTGCGACCACAACGTATAGCGCCGCCATCAGCAGCACGCACGCGGTGCACAGAAGCACCACCATGGCCACGCGCGCCACCCTCGCCCGCCGGCCTGACCTCCCGCCGCCGCCTCCGTCTCCGCTGCACTCGTTGCCGGAGAAGCACAGCGCCGGGTTCCCCGCCAGCACGCTCAGCGGGAGCTTCGCGAAGAACGGCGTGTCCGGGACGCGTCCCGAGAATTTGTTGTATGATATGTTCAGCACCACGAGATTTTGCAGGCCCACGAGATATTGCAGGTTTCCCCTGAGGACGTTGTGAGATATATCCAATATGCCGAGCTTCGTCAAGCCGGAAAACTCCTGAGGGATCTCGCTGGAGAGCTGGTTCAGGCTCAGATTCAGAGCGATTTCCAGCGCCGGAATGTTGCCGATGCTGCCAGGGATTTCGCCGGAGATATTGTTGCTGCTGAGATCCAGCAATTGTAGCTTCGAACAAGAACCGAGTTGACTCGGAATTGAGCCGGAGATTCGATTCTTCGCCAGAACGAGCTTCGAGAGTGCCGCGAGTTCGCCGAGTGTAGGGTTTAGTGTACCTTCGATCATGTTATCAGACACATCGAGAAACTGAAGCGAATTAAGCCGGCTCAGACTCTCCGGCAAATTTCCGGCGATGAAGTTGGAATGTACGTCCAGAAAAGCTAGATTCCGGCAGCCGGAGATCTCCTCCGGGAGAACTCCAGAAATCCGATTGTTCCCTAGGTCTAGGAAATTCAAATTATTGAGATTCCCAATCTGCGAGGGAATGTTCCCGGTGATGTTGTTGTCGTTGGCTCGGAACCGAATAAGAGAGGAACAATTACCAATCTCAGAAGGGATTTTCCCCGAGAGATTGTTGGAGAGGAGCAAGAGCTTGTTGAGATTCTTGAGCTGGAATATCCCCTTGGGTATGGGACCCGTCAATCCATTCTGCGACAGATCAATAGCCTCTAGGTTTTGACAATTGGGAAGTGAAGAGGGAATGTTACCTTGCAGCTTGTTGTGCCAAAGGAACAACAGAGTTAGATTCGCAAGGTTTCCCAATTCGGAAGGTATAGTACCCGTGATGAGATTGTTGTCAAGTTCCACATGCGTGAGTTGCTGACACTTCCCCAATTCTCCTGGAATCTCACCTGAAATCTGGTTCACACTGAGTTGAAGCTCTTGCAGTGATGTCAAGTTCCCGAAAGTTTTGGGGATGCTTCCTGTTAGTGAGTTCATTGACACGTCAATCACTGACAACATGTCGCAGTTTCCAATCTCAGGAGGGATTGTTCCAACTAGGTTGTTCTGCCACAGGAGAAGGTTTTCGAGTTTCTTAAGGTTTCCCAACTTGCTTGGTATGGATCCAGTGAGGGAGTTCTCGTAAAGATAAATGTTTTGGAGCTCTGTGCAGTCCCCAAGTTCAGGTGGTATTTCACCTGAGAGTAGGGAAGTGTAAATGGCAATGGTTTCAAGGTTCTTCAAAAAGCCAAGACTTGGTGGGAGAGAACCCGAGAGGCTTGTTTCAGCAAGACCCAACATGACCAAACTTGAACAGTTGCCAATTTCTTGTGGTAAAGGACCTTCCAGGTTCTTGTTTCCACCTGCTCTTAACACTTGAAGGCTCTTAAGGTTCCCGACGGTGCCGGGAACTTCGCCGCCTAGTTGATTGTCGTAGAGGATCAGCTTCTGCAACTTCATGAGGTTCCCAATTGCAACTGGAATGGACCCCACGAGGTCGTTGGAGTTTAGATGGAGTTCCTCGAGTTTGGGCAAGTAACATAGCTCACTTGGGATTTCACCACTCAAGGCATTGTCACTCAAGTCCAAGTAGCTGAGTTCCACAAGTTCACCTATTTCTTTCGGGATTGAACCAGTGAGGTTGGTTCCGGTTAAGATCAAACTGGTTAAGGAAAGCAATGAGGTGAAATTAGTGGGAAGTCTTCCAAGCAAATCCACATACCTCAGATCCAATTGTACTACTTCCTTCTTGAAGTTGCAACTCACTCCATACCAGCTACATGGGGTGTCTTGAACTGGGTCCCAGTTACTCAATACCTCCAAGGATCCATTCAGGGTTCTCTTCCATGACAGAAGACCTTCCCCTTGTTGGTTCACTGCAGCAGCTATGAAAGAATGGAATGGAAGTAGAAGAAGGGAAATGCATAAGAAGAAGAGGGTCCATGGATTTACAGGCATTACAACTATGCTACGAACTCCAATGAAACAACACACAGAAAGGTTTGAGCCTAGGGAGGAACAACGGGAAGGAACCAAATCATGTCTTGTGGGTTACTGTGTTTATAAAAAAAGAGTTATTATATACAAATTAAAATAACGCCAGAATCTCCGGATCCAAGAAACAGCTAGGCCATGATGTTTCTGCGAGGAGAAATGGAATTTTAGATGGTTGTGTGCATAAGTATTTGTTTATGGTGAAGTGGAGTGCAGGGGTGGGTGGGTAAGAAGAATTATAACAGTTTTTAAAAAATTTGAGAATGAATGAATAACATAACAGGGATGGGATGGGAGGGGTGGGTGGGTGAGTACCTTACTTTCTAAATTTTGTTTCAATATCAACCGTTTATCTTATGATGTAGCCTTGTTATAAAATATAAGCTCTCATTTTCCCTTGGATTTTTTCGTAACATGGATGAGACGAATTGAATCCTAAAAATATGGGCAGGCGCATTTTGTCTGATACGACAGCAGCTAGCCAAAGCGGTTCATTAATCAGGATAAAGTTATGCCTTCTTTTGCTACAGGCACAGTAAGGAGGAGAGTATCCATTGCAATAATTTATTACTAAAATCATATTTTCCCTGTTTTGAAAAACAGTGAAAATTTTGTAGCAGAACATTGGAAGGAAAATGAAACTTTCGAATAAAGGGTCTGTATCTACTATGGATCTCAATCAGATTTGAATTTTTATTTACAAAATATATTTTTGGGGTGGACTTGGGGTGTTACACTCTCTTGTGATTATTCAGATGCTGCTACAATTAAACCTGTCAAGCATAATTAACTTTAGATCTGAACCAGACTTAAAAAAATTCAAGCCATGAGGGGATTCTAATTTCTCATGAATACAAAACCTGCTCCATTTTGCAAAATTTGTTCACACATGATGCCATCTATGGCACCGTCCATTTGTCCAGAGAATCTCGTATTATTTAAAATCAATAGTATCGCTCAAAATTTGGTACTTACATGAGTCATGACCATACTAATCAAATCCTGAACATCTTTAAACTAATTTGAATCCCATTTATTAACTAAGGCTTAATTCCACTTTCCTTTCTTTTCCATGTACTAAAAAAAAACTACAAGCTGTCACGTGATGTCGCGTGACAAGAGGGGACTAGAACACGAATGAATTGAATTTTTGGATTTTGGTTGACACTTGGCGATTCAGTGATATACAGAATTACAGATATACTGCATTCCCTCGTGATGATGCTGGGGATCTAGAATATTATACTCAAATTATTTGACAAGTGCGTCCATTGGGAATCTAGGCACGAGCTAGATGATAGCAGGGGCACATGAGAGAGAATTCTAGTAGTTAAAACTCAAAAGACCAAGCCAGCTTTGGCGTACGACAGCTTTATGTAAAAATACATATAAGCAAGGTCCTTTTTAATTTAATTTATTTTTTAAACTTAAATATGTTTTTAATATGTATAATATATTTTTTTCAGTTCATTAATTATTTTTTATTTTATTTTATTATATCATATTTCCAAGCTTTAACTTTTAATATTTATCATTAGTCTAAATTTATTAAATAATGATAAAAAATTCTATTAATTTATCATATTATCACTTAACCAATAATATAATATCCTAATAATTTATCATGTTATTGCTTATCGGACGAATTGAGACTAATAGTAAATATTTAAAACAAAATTTTTAAAATATTAGATAGTAAAATTAAAAAAAAATATAGATGATAAATAAAAAAGAATATATTATCGATATGAACAAATATTAAAGCCTATCTTTTTATATTTATATATAAAAAAAAAAAAAAAAAAAAAAAAACAAGGTCCTTTTATGATTTTGATGCCAAACGCCAACAGGCAAATATAGTCCACATCTTAACTTTCATTTTCGTTCTTTGTATCATTAACCTTTAACTAGGTTACTCCTTACTAGTGCACCTAATTTTTGTGACACTTGCTTAAAACTACAACCTCTAAAATTTGGTGATTTTTTTAGGGGTGAGGGCAAATAAATGATTGAGGGGAGGGGATGATACAGCTAAGGTAGGAAGCAAAATGGGGTTCCATTTATTGCACTAGGAATAAGCAGTAACTGTTTGGTTTGATAGTATATGGGTGGGTTTGATTCTGTTGTCGCGCACAGATGGGACCTTTCTCAACTGCTTGCTTTTTGGCTTGGGTACCCAGCGATATGATATGATCAGTCATTCTCACACTCCCATCGAACGTGTAACGGTTTTAGTTTTATCCCGTAGAGTTATATTATTTATATCATTTTTTAATCTTTTTAATATTTATCTTAATTATATATTTTGTTGTAAAAAAACTATATGAATATAATTTCTCTATCTATGAAGAAGACTTTTCTACTGTCGGAACATACAAATACGATAGAAACAAGAAAGAAAAAAGAGAGTGAGAGAACAAATGATGTTGGGGAAGAAAAATTGAAGAACTATTATTGACAATAATTCACAAGGGGTTTTTGTTGACTCGTAGATAACCATACTAAGTTTTAATAATAATATTAAAATGGTAAGATCGAGTATTTAATTTCATAAGCATTATGCTTTTTTTGAGAGTTTTATATATATATATATATATATATTAAGTAATTAGTGACTCAAATCGAATTTTGTTCATTAATTAACTATAAATATTATTATATGAATTTACTATAAAGCAAGGAATATGAGAGGTTAAGAAAATAAATGTTTGAAATTGTGAGATGTTGTTGTGATGAATTAAGGAATATGTCATGGACTCTACTGCTTGATGTAAGATACTATAACCATGATCCCTCAAGTGAAATAGCCTAAATCATCTAATATCGTTTCTAATCCCTTAATAGTTCTATTAAATAATTTGCATTACGAGCATAGATGCATACATAGATTAAACAATATCACTCTATCTTTATACATGGACTACCTATATATTTTTCTCGAGTTCTTAACATATAAATATTTCATAATGCATAAATTCTAAAACAATTCATGAAAATGGATAATCAAACCAAAGACATGTGAATGAGTCCAGATATGAACAATAATATCAATAATATCAATATCATATTAATAGATAAATTAAAATCATTACATAAAAAAGAGTTTGATTTGCAGATCTTCCAATGACTTTAGCCTCTCATTATCATGAAAGACTTACAAATATAAAAGTGGGATGAAGGGAACAAAAATGGAAGAGAAATGGATCGGCCATAGCTTTGGAAAATGAATTTTCCTTCCACACTGCCTTCTTTGCTATCCTATTTGTTCTTTGTTCCTCTGCTTCTTGGCTTTCTTCTTGGCTAAGGAAATCAAATGTTTTCCTTTCTTTTTATATGTTTCACCAACTGATAGGTCAATCAAAATTTTTATGTGTGTTTAATGCGACACTCGAATTGAGCAAACATGTCCAGTTGGATCAAGTGGTCACGCACTAAACTACAGGATGTGCGTCTAGCGCGCTTGCTAATGACAACTGTCTTTCAATGTGACTTTTCATGTTAAACGGCTTACTTGAGTTGAACGATTCTAACTTGCTAAGTAAGAAAAATGCATGCACTCAGGGCGATACTTTAGTTCTTGAGTCTTCTTCTATGCCTTTGCTACAATTTTACACAAAATTCAACCAAAATTATTATAAAGTCATTAATTTTAATATTTTTTGGATAAAAACTAAAAAAAAACTAAATTCTTATTGTTTTAACCCAAAATAAACAATAAAAAAAAAATAATGAGATAATTATTATGTAATTTTAGTGTACAAGTAACATATGGATAGCACTTATAATTTTTTCACTTCCTACATCCGAAATTCCATTGATTACTGTTTGCTTTATTCTTTTAAAATAAATTTTAACACGTATAATAAATAATCCAAATACATAACTTAATTCTTAAGAGTTAAGAGTCAAAAGGGATTTTCTTTCCTTTTTTTTTCTTTCACTTTGTCTAGAACTAAACCCATACTAAACCGATACTAAACCTTTGTTGTTGTTTTTTTACGACACAGATAATATACTTATATTTGTGGGTTTTTTTTTTTTGACAAATACTTATATTTGTGTTTGAATAGGCAATAACACAAGTTTACGCTGGAGAAAGTTTGATAAAATAAAATCATTTGAGAACATTATAATTGAAGGTAATAAATATATTATTTATTCAAATAATACACTAAAAAAATATTTAGATAAATGATACAAAAATACTATTAAAGATAAGAAATTAGTTATTCCCAAATGGATTTCTCACTTTACCTTATGTCTTTTTTTTTTGTTTACTTACTTAATAAATTTATTTTTCAGTAATTTTTTTGTTTTTTATACGTTTAGAAACTAATTTTTTATTTTTTTAAAAACTCAGTTAAGAAATCAATTTTTTCTTAACTGTTTTTTAAAAATGTTTTAGAATTTTTTTTAATTGTTTTAAATTTTTTTAATAAAATTATATATTAATTTTTTATATAAAAAATAAAATTTTAATTTGCACAGTTGTTAATTCTATATTCAAAAAAATTATGTACGCAACAACGTTAAGTTTATGTTAAATTATTAATTTTAGGTCATATTGTTTATATTTAAAAAAAATTGTTCTATTATTTTAAATTTAAATATTTTTTCTTGTAATTTTATATGTATTTTTTAATTTAAATGTTTTAGTTCAATTTAACTTGTTGGTTAAATATTTTTTAATTTCAATTAAGTTATTGATTAATTATGTATTTTAATAATCAAATAAATGAAAATACAAAAGATTTAAACTCTTCAAAAAATGATAAAACATAAAATATGCACACACAAAATTAACAACAACATATGTAAAATAATATTATTTTCAGTTTAAACAAAACATAAATATAGACAACTAATAATACAAAAAGAAATAAAAATGCAAAAAGAATTTTAAAACAATTAAAAAAAATTAACATTTAGAAATCGATTCCTAGGACTAAACGTATAAAAAAAACAAAAAGTACTTAAGAAATCGGTTTTTGGAAAATTCATTTTTTAAGTAAGGAAACAAAAATAAAAGCAGAATGTGAGAAATCGATTTCCGGGAAATTAAGTTCTAACCTTGAATAATATTTTATATCGTTCATATGTAAATAATTTTTTGAATATATTATTTGGATGAATAATTAATTTATTTGTATTATTTGGATTAAAAAAAAATGGCGTTTCAGAAGAGAAATTATTCTATGGAGGTAAACATCATTTGTTGATGTGGTATCCTTTTCCATTTAAAGATCGCAAACACCTTTTTATAAGTCATTTTGCTTTTGTTGTTTTACAATGTTTTATGTATATTTTTTGTGATTATCTTTTTCGAATTTTGTTTGATTCCATTTTCGTGAAGAAGAACATATAGCAAGTCAATTTTTTTTTTTTAATTGGCAAAACAAAATGCATGAATAAATGGTACCAGAGGTACCTAAATCAACAGGGTAGCAATACAGAAGACAAAAAGCCCAGAGGTTAGTTTAGATACACGAAAGCATTTTGTGTATAAATAAGCTATAACTTCCAAAAACATCTACTACCCACCCTCGTATCACATCAGTTGCCAGCTCCCACTACAAAGCACATTAATTTATAGTATCAACTCCCCACAAAAAAAGCAATATTAACTAATTACAGAAAACAAAATGATATTGCTTACACTGATATTGAAATTCCCCACAAAATGATATTGCTTACATATAGCAAGTCAATTGAAGAAACTTAAATCGGTAGACTTCTAAGTTCTAATGCTAGTTATCGTGTTCTGCTTTCTTCTTTTTCTTGGGAGAGATCATGTTCTTCTTTAATCCAAATAATTATCAGTAAAATGATTGTTAGGCTTACAGAGAAATGAAGAGATGACAAATGATTATTACAGAATATCAAGATATGGTTGTATGATATGTGACGTGATGTTATAAAAAGCTAGAAATGGATGAAAAATAAAAATATTATACATGGATATGTTATTTAGTAAAAAAAAGATGGCATGTTATAATATCACAGTGAACCCCCTTTACGTTTAAGGATTTCATGTTACACACCTTTGAATTTATATATGAATGAGAAAATGATGAACAAAACACTTGTGGAACTAGGCCTGATCCAATTGTAAAATAGAAACTACGTGAATATGTAAAAAGGAGTTCATTTGAAATGAAAAGAGGTGATAAATGTCACCCGAAGTATACCCCAAAAATATACACCAAACCTAGTTAACTTGTCAGGACAACCGTTGTCTTCACAAAAAAAAACCAATTATTGCATCACTTTTTATACTCACAAGTCATCACTTCACTAATATTGAAGTAGCAAATAATGTTGACTTTTACATAATTAGCGACAAGTTTTGACTAATGATAATAAGTTTTTTCTTGTAACTAGCGTTACTCATCCTCATATTTTTAAATGTATACTTGATCTTCTTAGTCATCTATTCTTTCTAATCTAGCTTTTTTAATATCTATATTAAAAATGAATTTCAATAATTTTTACATAAAATTATCAATAATTAAAAATAATCTTACATCACAATTTAAGTTTTTTACATAATTTAAATTATTTATTGTAAATTCAAAATATAGTTTATATATTGAAAGACATACATTTTTTTATGAATTTCAATCATAAAATAATTTATATATTAAAAATATTAACTTTTTTATAAATTCTAATTATATAAAAAAATATCCTATAAAATACTAGTTAAATATTATTCCTTAATCCACTAACGTTAGTTTAGTTTCCAAAAACTTAATTTCACAGAAATAATTATTACACCAATTTTAATTTGTTATTTTTTTTAACAAATCATATACGCTATTTATTTTATGAGTACATATAATATACACTATGATGGATCCTAGTTTATTTCCTTTACTTTATCTAATTTCAAATTTCAAAATTAACACGCACACGCTGAGTTACGTGAAATATATTCCCAAATCGCAGAAATCAGGCAATTTCTAATAGGATTTTGTTTCAAAAGCTATTAATTATGAAAAACACTTGAAATTTACTTATAACCTTATTTAAACATTTACCAGACTAAACAAATCTAATTTGTATTATAAATAAAAAAACAAATCTAACTTGTAATAATGTGATATCTTTATATCTAGCATAAGAGCTAGCGAGAGCAGGTCCCATCAAACAGAAGACTAGGCTTTTTATCAAATAGGGGTAAAATTTTACCCAATTTGTAAACTTGGATATATTTTAAAAAATTATCCAAAACGGGATAAATCATAACATGTATTATGATTTTTCTAACTTAGAAGTCGTAATACTTGTTATAACTTTTTATTTTATGTTTATTTTTGTAATTGAAATCGTAAAATTATTTATGATTTCAGTTTAATTGTTTTTACGACTTTAAAGTTATAAATTCTTTTTACAATAATTTATGATTTTTTTTGGTTTTATGACTTTAAAATTGTAAAATATTTTTTTTTATTTTTTAAAGGTCTGTTTTTTTTTCTAATTTTTGTTCACATTCTCTCATCTCTCATCTTATTGGAACTGAATTTGTATGTGTTTATTGTTCTTTTGATGTACAGTATCTACCTCCTCTTATTAATCAAATATTAAAATAAATTAATAACATATCAAATAAAATCATAAAAAATATATTAATAAATAAGTCAACTTAATATTATTTATTATATATTTAAATATTTTTTATTTAAAATAAAAATAAAACAGTAAACAATTGTAAATTTAAAACACAAACTAGAAAAGATAGGTTTACGACTTTAAAATCGTAAACCTTCTAAAAAAAGGTTTTACGACTTTAAAGTCGTAAAACAAAAAAAAATCGTAAATTAATGAAGTCGTAAATAATTTTATGACTTTAGTTAAAAAAATTTACAACTTTAGAATCGTAAAAAATAAATATTTAAACTAAAGTCATAAATGATATTACGATTTCCAAATTAGAAGTCGTAACACCTATTACTATTTTCCTATTTTAGGTAACTTTTTAAAATATACTCGGATTGAAAAATTGAATAAAATTTTACCCCTATTTAATAAAAAAGCCCAGGAAACTATGTATGTTACCATATATGATTAAAGCATAATTGAATAATTAAATAGTCTGAAACGCCAGTGATACTGTGATAAACGCTCACTTGACATGTACTACTACTCATGAAAGGCACGAAACAAATCTTGCTTTGCTTAGAACTCTATTATGAGATCAACTTTGAAACCATTCGTATTTATTTTTATTTCTATCAAGAGCGTCAGAAATATTGTGGGGTACAATATTTATATTTATTAAAAATAAACATTAATCAATAATCAATATTTATATTCTCTCCCGTCCTTTATACTTCCTCCACACCTAAATATAAATAAAATAAGCCAACTGTTACGCTAGAAAATTTAATTAATATCATTTAATTTTATTATTTGCATTTTAGAAATATTTATTTTCTAAAGTTTCTTTCGTTGGAATTTAATATAAAAAAATAATAATGAAATTGTTAAAAATAAAATCTCAATTAATTAAAGGATGTTTTTAGATAGTGTCATATTATCATTAAATAGGATAAACATGGTTAAATTTTACTTATCTTTGAGTCTAAAATTTTCTTATGTCAGCTAATTAAATTTAGGTTTAGAGAGAGTACAAGAATCAATAACTAATCCATCAACATCAATAAAAATAAATAAATTATTTAATTAAATAAATAAAAAAATTTAATAAATAACATCGATTTCAAAATAAATAATAATTAAATTTTAAATTTTATTCCAAAAATACTCATAAAATTAAATTATTTAGGTACTTTCTCCTTTCTAAAATGACCCATCTTTAAGTTTTCACATATTAAAAAAATAAGTATTCCAAGACTATTATTATGAGATAATTTTATTAAAATATTATTACTCTTTTTTATAACTTTAATAAATGTATACATAATTAAGTATTTTAACACAATATTATTTATTAGAACAAAAAATTAAAATAGATATTTTAATATTTCATCAAAAATTGAAAACATCGGTCAATTTAAAAAATCCATAATGAAACAACTTATAAGGGTGGAGTGATGATAATGTTTAGGCTAAAATATAATTTTAATCCTCTTAGTTTTTAAAATTCATGATTTTTGTCACTTTAATTTTTAATTATAATATTTTATCTTCATAACTTTATAATAAGTGATTTTGGTTCACCTGTTATATTAGTAAATAATTGTGATTAATATAGTTAATAGGTTATTTGTAAACTATTTTTTAACCAAAATTATAATTAAATGAATTAAAAACAATTAGTTATAATATTTGGTCTTCATAACGTTACGATTAGTATTTGGTTCACCTGATATATTAGTAACTAATAATTGTGATTAATGTAGTTAATAGGTTAATTATAAAATATTTTTAACCAAAATTATAATTAAATGAATTAAAAACCATTAAATATTAAAAAAAAACTTAATTTTTTTGGTGAAAGGAAACTTAATAATTCTATTAATCAAAACTATTAATTAATAATTTAACAGATGAATCAAAATAACTAATTTACAAAATTAAGAGGACCAAATATTATAATTAAAAATGTTTAAATTTAGTGTTTTTTTTATCTATATAGATTTTTTTTGTTTTAGTGTTTATAATATGTATTTATTTTGTTTTTCTTTCTTAAAAAATTATAAATGACACTTTAAACAATAAAAAAATATTCTGACTAAAATCATAAAAATTGAAAGAGTAATAGAATAGCAACCGATGTCAAAATGACTGTGCAATAGACAATAATAGACAGTCAACTGATGTCAAAATGAAATGTGTGAAATTTAGAAAATTATAAAACAAAATTTCTCCAAAAAAAAATGAATAGCGAAATTGGTAAAATCATAAAAATTGAAAGCAAACCTGTGCAATAAAATCTTGATATTTTTATCTTCCATTTTGCTTCTGCATATATAAATACGTTGACTATGTATTTAAAGGACAAAGCAAGGTGCTAGAATCGAGATACTTTAGGACAATAATTGAGTTTCGAACTTTAAACGATACGGGAAAAGATCCAATGAATGGTGTATATCCCAAATTAACCCAGTCAGCAGTGAGCTAGCTAGTGGAATAATCACCTTCGAAAGTGGAAGCTAATACAAAACCAAGACAGATATTTATTATTAGTATAATATAGTATTTTAATGTATTTTGTGAAAATTAATCCCAAAATGAACACTTTATATGTAAGCCATTCAATCTTCAATGGCTTTCCGTCTCTTTTGTTAAGTTTATTAAATGGTATGGTCTGCCCAGTCTACTATCAGTTTCCTTGTTCTTTGGAATGTTCTTCCCTTGCTTCAAGATCAATGACTTAATATTAACCTTTATTTCTTCTTTCGGCTGTAAAGTTTTAAGTGGAACATTAATTAAGTAAAAATTCACGAGACAAAAAGAATTACGAGCTAGAGCAAATAAAATTGTCTATGCATCGCATTTGAATGTTGATTCTTGCTTCAGCATGACAGCTACGAACTCTCATAATATTGTTAATAAATGTGTATTTAAAATATTGCAGGAACTCTTATTTGCATGCAAGGCTGAATGTGACAAGATAAGATGGATTATTAACTAACAATTAACAAATTCGCGAGTCAAAAAGATTGATGAAGGCATATGAAAGTGTTTATGCATGGCATGCGCTTTCTCTTTTTTAAAAGCAGCGCAATCGAAGGCTCATTCTTACTTACTTCAGCACATGAGAGCTGACTAAGCTTCAAGCAATCGTCCAATATTCATTTATTGTGATTAATTAAGCTTTTTTATTAGTAAATGTTAGTTTATTAAAATATTAATTTTCTTAACAAAATAACAGAAAAAATCAAATCTGAAATATTTTTTCTCTTTCCTTCTTCCTTAATCATTCATTTCAGCTTATGTTACAAATAGATCTTAGCCAGAAATCCTGCAAATGTATGTCATAATAACAAAATCTTTCAAAGGTTGTATATAAGGAAAGATAAGTTGGAAGTGACATTAGGAATATGTTTCGAGATAACTCATTAGTGTTTTTGAAAGTTTATTTACTGAAAATATTTTTTTTTTCTGATATAAAAACTTTGAAAAAAATACTTTTAATCTTATCTAAACATACCCAGGACCATAGCATATATATCATTAAGATGCGACAACTTAATTTATAAGCTGCTTTAAACATATCTTTCATTAGTTGATATATATAGTTAGATCCTATAAATTGAGTTAACTAATATTAGTAATTATGTTTTCTTAATTTTTCGGTGTCAGGAATCAGTAACATTTACTTAAACATGACTTACGTACATGTCATTAATTGTTGTTGTAGAAAATTATAAAGAGAAATTAAAGGAAGAAAAATTATTCAAATGTATAGGACCATACATATAGGACCGAATTATGATATTTATGGTTTCAATACATTAAGATAAAAAAATTTAATTTATCAAATATTAGGACAGACTGATTATTTCAATTAGAATAATTATTGTGTACAAATATATAGTGATTTTGTAATTTTGTTTTAACATAATATATTTTTACTAATTTTCTTAGTTACTATTAAATAAAAGAATATTTTTATACCTTTTTAGCTAAATATTTGTACCGTTTAGTTTTCTTATAAAACTAAAATTAAGAGATAAATAAAAGAACATAACATTAATTTTATACTTTAATATTAAATGTGATGACATATTATTAAGATCCACTTACTTTAAGAACTCTTGGAGTAAGTACATCATTCATTATATATATATATATAATATTCATAGTATACAATCATTTGTATAAAAAGGAATTATTTAATATTTTGACATGGTTATGTCGTGCTTTCAATATATTTTAGGAGTATAATTAACTTCAGGCCGTTTTAAGATTAATTTTGAATAATTAAAAGATAAAAAACATTGCAGTAAAAAATATAGAAAAGGGTATTATGCTAAAAATATAAAATTATAGTGATAAATATTTCAACAGATTATTTTTAATTTTAGTTATTTAGAAATAATTTCCAGGAATGAAGTTATAATTAATATTTGAAAGATATATTAATAGAACAAACAAAAAAAGTAACACTTATCCCAATTAGCCATATTATACTGTAGCTGATACTTTCCCACATCTCCAAAAAGTGCAGAGTAGCAATGGAGACATTATCCAGAAAAAATAAAAATAAACCCACACACCCCAAATTCCATGGGCTTTGGAACTACTTCACAATATACGTTTCTTTCATATAGCCACCAATTATTATCAACCAATTTTGGTGTCGGGCGACACAAAATTAGAAATTGTAAATAGAAAAAGTAATGCATAAGCAACAGACAAAGGAGGAAAGACTAACGTGCAGAAGCCAGATGCTGATAGCTGAGTGAAATTGAATGTCTAAAGGGGTGTTTGGTTTGGTTCTGATTTTATTTTGACTGAAAATAGAAAACGGTGATGAAAATATGTTTGGTTTGATTTCTGAAAACATTTCCAGTGAAAATGAAAACAGGAAACAACTAGAAAATGAAAACAATAAATTTTCGTTTTCAGTGTTTTGAGTTGAGTACAGAAACCTCATTTGTGGTGACAATGAAGGTAGTTTTAAGCAAGTCTAAAAATACAAAAAGACAATAAATCAATATATCATAAATTTTCAGTATTTTTATTTCATGAAAACAGAAAATAAGAAATCAAACCAAACATGTTTTCAGAATTCAATTTTTTTTAAAATGAAAACAATTTTCAAAAAATGGAAACAGGAAATGAAAACAAAAAATGAAAATGCAAACCAAACACACCCTAATATTTTTCAATTCCATAGCTTAATAATGTCTATATATAAGTACTCCAATAATGACGGAGTACAAGATTAAATGATCGAGAAAGTATAAGGTTAGGATTAATAGTATATGGTGAATCATATACTTGTGTCTGCAGGAAGCATGTAGCTATTGACTTATTGATTTCAAGAACATGGTGTTAACCATGAAATTCATATTGTTTTTGTTAACAAACATAACCATATATAAATATTTAAAGAAGGAGACAATTTTTTCTTTAAAGTTTTTTTATCCTTTCAATAAGTCATTTATCTTGGGTTTATTTGTTAAATTTTTATCAATATAAAAAATTAATCATTAGAATAAATTATAAATAAAAGAGTAATGGATTTTGTGAAGAAATAAATATTTGAAAAAGTAAGATGTCAACAGAGTGATTAAAAAAGTAA